>NC_091480.1:42282059-42582059 GCF_036971445.1 Narcine bancroftii | reverse complement strand
AGGGGGTAGAGTGTGATTCAGTGGGTACAGCGTGTGGAGTTAGATTCAGTGAGTACAGGGCGTGGACGGAGATTCAGTGGGTACAGGGTCTGGAGGGAGATTCAGTGGGTACAGGGTGTGGTGGGAGATTGAATAGGTGTGGTGGTACACCATCAGCCTACTGCAGGGGGCAACCTCTGTACCTGCTGAAGTGTAAGGGGACAGGACAACACGTGGCCGGCTGCCAATCAGTCGGCCTGAATGGATCAAGCCCCACCCGGTCGGGTGTCAATCACCCTCCAGGATATAAGCCTATGCCGGCCTCCCAAGGCCTCACACTGAGTTACTGCAGCTACACCCAGCCTGCCTCTGTGGAGGTTTTTGTGGATTAAAGCATGTTGTTCAGTCTTTACCTAGTGTGTGTCTGATTCTGTCTAACAGCGCATCACAATTCAATCCACAAAATTTTCCCACGGTTACCATGGAAAAACTCCTGTGTGCAGGGATCCTCGAGTTCCACCCATGCCACCCGGAAGCCCAGACACACTTCGAAATCTGGCAGCACGTGGTTGAGGCAAACATCAAGGCACATGAGGGCGACATCCTGGACTCCGATCGGAAGAGGTTGGTCCTACTCCGGTCAAAGCTGGGTCCTCGAGCCTTCCAGGTAACCAAAGGCTGCACCACGTACAAGAGCAGAATGGAAACTCTTGAGAACTTGTACAAGCCCCCCCATGAATGTTGTCTGTTCAAGGTACCTCCTCAACACACGAGCCCAGCAACCCGGGGAGATGGCTGAGACTTACCTGGGACACTTGTGAGAGTTGGCCCGACCGTGTCTGGCTGAACCCGGGGTAGGTGTAGAGGTCGAGAGGCTGATCCGGGATGCCTTCGTCTGAGGGCTACGCTCGAGGGCCATCCGGCAGAAGCTGCTGGAAGACAACATCTATGCCCTAACCAGGACTGTGGAAGTGGTCCAAACCCTGGAAGCAGCAGGCCTGCACGTCGAAGCCTTCGATTCCAGGTTCCCCCATGTTCCCTCATGGCCCTCTCACACTGCAGCTGCAGCCCCAGGCCGAGCTGGGGAGGAGAACGTTGCTGCGGCAGGCACTCGGTGCCCCTGTAAGTACTGTGGGTCATGGTGCGGGTCAGATCGATGATCATGCCAAAACTGCCCAGCTAGGAACCAGTATTGTTCCCGATGTGGCAAGAAAGGCCACTTTGCAAAAGTGTGCCTCTCTAAACCTGCCGGCAGCAGGTTTAAACCTGCCTCTCTAAACCTCCCTACCTCCCCCGCAGATCCTCCATGTGTGCATGCTGGATGGCGCCATTGTCCCCGCGATGACTTCCACTTTCCCCGACTCTGACCGCACAACATTCACCCTTGCCTTCGGGGGGGCCCCAACCTCCACTCACATTGCACACCACACCAACCTACCAACCCCAGCCAAACTGCAGCCTCTCCACACTGCGCATCACCCCACCGGCGCTCTTTCCACATCTTGCGCTAGGCTGCAAGCCAATCGCTGCCAGAAGTAGGCGTTATTGCGCTGCAGACTGGGACTTCATCAAGGTGGAGGTGTGGTGACTCCTGGCGGAAGGCGTTATAGAGCCCAATAACAGTCCTTGGAGAGCCCAAGTCCTGGTGGTCAAAGGGGGAAGTAACCCGAGGATGGTCGTGGATTACAGCCAGACCATTAATCGGTACACCCAGCTGGATGCCTACCCCCTGTCGAGGATCACCGACATGGTCAATGAGTTAGCCCGCTACCAGGTTTTCTCCACGATTGACCTGAAGTCGGCGTATCACCAAATCCCCATCCACCCGAAGGACAAGCTCTACACCGCCTTTGAGGCGGATGGGCACCTGTACCAGTTCCGCCAGGTTCCTTTTGGGTTCATGAACGGGGTCTCCATCTTCCAGCGGGAGATGGATCGCATGGTAGATCGGCACAAGCTGAAGGCGACGTTCCCATATCTGGATAACGTCACTATCTACGGCCATGACCAACAGGACCACGATGCTAACCTGGAAAAATTCCTACAGATGGCCGGGGAGCTGAACCTGACTTATAACAAGGAGAAATGTGTGTTCAGCATCACCCGCCTCGCCATCCTGGGGTACATCGTGGCCCATGGAGTCGTCGGCCCAGATCCGGAAAGGATGCGCCCATTAATGGAGTTACCCCTCCCCCCCACACTAAAGGCCCTCTGCAGGTGCCTGGGCCTGTTCTCTTATTTCTCGCAGAGGGTCCCTCACTACTCGGACAAGGTCTGCCCACTGGCTCAAGCCACAACTTTTCCCCTCCCACCTGAGGCGCAGGCAGCCTTCATCCGCATCAGGCAAGACATTGTGGACGCCACGATGCAGGCTGTGGATGAGGACTTCCCCTTCCAGGTGGAGAGCGATGCCTCCAAGGTGGCTCTTGCTGCTACCCTCAACCAAGGGGTGGGGTGCCCTGTCGCCTTCTTTTCCAGGACCCTCCATGGGTCCGAGCTAGGGCACTCCACCTTTGAAAAGGAGGCCCAGGCGATTGTGGAAGCAGTCCACCACTGGCGCCACTACCTGGCCGGCAGGAGATTCATGCTCCTCATGGACCAGCGGGTTGTGGCATTCATGTTTAACACTTCCCAAAAGAGCAAGATAAAGAATGACAAGATCCTGCGCTGGAGAGTCGAGCTGGCCACATACAGCTACGACATCCAGTACCGCCCCAGGAAGTTTAACAACTCCCCCGATGCCCTCTCTTGCACCTGCATGTCTATGCATGACGACAGGTTGCAGGCCTTGCATGAGTCCCTCTGGCATCCGGGCGTCACCCGGTTGTACCATTTCATTAAGTCCTGAAATCTGCTTTACACCATCAGGGACATCAGGAACATGACTGAGGCCTGTCGGGTCTGTGCGGAGTGTAAACTCTGCTTCTTCCGCCCCCCACCCCCCCAGGCCCACATTGTAAAGGCTACTCGGCCTTTTGAGCATCTCGGCATGGACTTCAAAGGGCCCCTGCCTTCAATGAACCGAAATGTCTACTTCCTCATGGTAGTGGACGAGTACTCATGCTTCCCTTTCACCATCCCTTGTCCAGACACCTCCACGGCCACTGTCATCAGGGCCCTGGGGCAGCTCTTCACCATGTTTGCCTACCCCGCCTTCATCTACAGTAACTGGGGGTCTAGTTTCATGAGTGATGAGCTGCACCATTACCTAATGGCAAGGGGTATCGCGACCAGTCGCACGACAAGCTATAACCCAAGAGGCAACGGGCAAGTGGAACGCGAGAATGGGGTGGTCTAGAAAGCAGTCCTCCTGGCTCTCAGGTCAAAAGGGTGGGTCGTTGAATTCTGGCAGGACGCCCTGCCCGAGGCGCTTCATGCCATTCGGTCACTGCTGTGTATGGATATCAACGAGACCCCTCTTGATCGCCTGTTCTTATTCCCCAGCAGGTTGGCGACTGGAATGTCACTCCCAGCATGGCTCACGTCCCCAGGACCGGTGCTTCTGCGTAAGGACATATGGACACACAAGGCCGAAGCTCTGGTGGAGCAGGTGTTCCTCCTTCATGCAAACCATAACTACGTTTATGTTAGGTTCGGCAGTGGCAGGGAGGACACCGTGTCAACCCAGGGACCTGGCCTCAGTAGAAGCACCCACCACACCACGCCACCCTCCAACCCAGAATGACACTGACTGGGCATACATCCCCATCCCCAGGCAACTATGGGGCACACAGGGCCTCCTTGACCACCAGGGGCCTGCTTCAGACTTAGGAGATGAACCCGCCTCCCCACCCACCCAATACGACCTACATATGTCGAAACCCGGCACTCCTGGCCACCCCTCCGCGCAGCTCCACACCAGCCACACACACCCCTGCCGCCAGCACCCCCACTTCCCCTCTGACCAGTGACCAGGAGCCAGTTCTACGATGGTCACAGAGACTCCGGCTGCCGCCAAATCGTCTCAACTTGTAAATATTGTGTGTACATAGTTGGTGTGATTCCTGTTACTGCACCACCCTCCCCCCCTCCCAACTTCCAGGACAATTTTAAAGAAGTGGGTGAATGTGGTGGTACTCCACCGGCCTACTGCAGGGTGCAACCTCTGTACCTGCTGAAGTGTAAGGGGACAGGACAACACCTGGTCGGCTGTCAATCAGTCGGCCTGAATGGATCAAGCCCTACCCGGTCGGGTGTCAATCACCCTCCGGGATATAAGCCTGTGCCAGCCTCCAGAGGCCTCACACTGAGTTGCTGCTGCCACAGCCAACCTGGCTCTGTGGAGGTTTTTGTGGATTAAAGCCTGTTGTTCAGTCTTTACCTTGTGTGTGTCTGATTCTGTCTAACAGCGCACCACAATAGATATGTGGTGTGGGGTGGGGTGGGGAGGGGGTGAGATTCAGTTGATACAGTGTGTGGGGGGATATTTAGTGGATAACTGGATTTCGAGAGAGATTCAGTGGGTACAGAGTGTTAAAGGAATTTTAGTGGGTAGAGAATGTTTAGGGAAATTTTGTGCGTACAATGTTTTGAGGTAGATTCAAAGGATACAGTGTATTGAGGAAGATTCAATGGTACAGGGTGTAGAGGGAGATTCATTGGGTACAGTGTGTGAAGGGATTTTCTGTGGGTAAAGAATGTGATAGGAGATTCAGTGTGTCTGGTATGTGTAGGGAGGTTCAGTGGGTACAGGGTGTGTAGGGAGATTCAGTGGGTATAGGATGTGGAGGAGATTCATTTGGTACAAGTTGTTGAGTGAGATTCAGTGGATACAGGGTTTGAGGTTACAGGTTGAGTTTGAGGGGGCAAAGGTGTGGAGGGACATTCAGTGAGTACAGGGTATGAAGAGAGATTCAGTGGGTACAGGGTTTGGAGGGAGATTCAATGGGTACAGGGAGTCGATGGAGATTCAGTAGGTACTGGGTGTTGAAGGAGATTCAGTGGAAAAAGAATATGGAGGGAGATTCTGTGGATACAGGGTTTGGAGGAAGATTCAGTGGGTATAGGTAGTCGATGGAGATTCAATAGGTACAGGGTGAGCAGGGAAATTCATTGGGTAAAGGGTGTGGAGGGAGATTAGGTGGGTACAGCATGTCTAGGGAGATTCAGTGTATACAGGATGTGAAGTGATTGATATTCATTGGGTACAGGTTGTGGAGAGAGATTGAGTGGGTAAAGTTTCTGGAGGGAGATTCAGTGAGTACAGGCGTTGAGGGAGATTCAGTGCATACAGGGTTTGGAGAGAGGTTAAGAGGGTACAGGATGTGGAGGAAGATTTAGTGGGTACAGGGTAATGAGGGAGATTCAATAGGTACAGGGTGTGGAGGGATATCAATGGGTGCAGTGTCTTGAGTGAGATTCAGTGGATACAGGGTTTGAGGTTACAGGTTGAGTTTAAGGGGGCACAGGTGTGGAGGGTCATTCAGTGAGTACAGGATGTGGAGAGAGATTCAGTGGGTACAGGGTTTGGAGGGAGATTCATTGTGTACAAAGATGTGGAGGGAGATTCAGTGGGTAAAGTTTCTGGGGGGAGATTAAGTGAATACAGGGTTTACAGGGAGGTTAAGTTGCTACAGGATGAGGAGGAAGATTCAGTAGGTACAGGGTGTGGAGGGAGATTCATTTGGAAAAGGGTGTTCAGGAAGGTACTGTGTGTGGAGGGTGTGGAGGTAGATGCAGTTTATACAGGATGTGGTTAGGAGATTCTGTGGGCACAGGGTGTGAAAGGAAATTCAGTAGGTACAGGGTGTTGAGGTAGATTCAGTGGGTACAGTGTGTGGAGGGAGATGCAGTGGGTACAGAATGTGGTGGTGGATTAAATGGTTAGAGGGTGTAGAGGTAGATTCATTCGGTACAGTGTTTGCAGGGAGGTTCAGTTGGCACAGGTTGTGGAGGGAGATTCAGTGCCTACATGGTTTGGGGGAGATCTTGTGGGTTCACTGTGTGTAGGGAGATTCAGTGGGTAAAGGGTGTAGTGTGAGATTCAGTGGGTACAGCGTGTGGAGGAAGATTCAGTGAGTTCAGGGCGTGGATGGACATTCAGTGGGTACAGGCTCTGTAGGGAGATTCAGTGGGTACAGTATGTACAGGGAGATTCAGTGAGTACAGGGCGTGGACGGAGATTCAGTAGGTACAGGGTATGGAGGGAGATTGAATAAGTATGTGGTGGCGAGTGGGGGAATTCAGTTGGTGCAGTGTGTGAGGATATTTAGTGGATAAGTGGATTTGGAGCGAGATTCAGTGGGTACAGAGTGTTAGGGGAATTTCAGTGGGTAGAGAATGTGTTGGGACAATTTGTGCATACAGTGTGTTGAGGAAGATTCAATGGGTAAAGGGTGTAGAGGGAGATTCAGTGTGTGAAAAGATTTTCAGTGGGTAAAGAATGTGGTTGGAGATTCAGTGTATCCGGTATGTGTTGGGAGGTTCAGTGGGTAGAGGGTGTGTAGGGAGATTCAGTAGGTACAGCATGTGGAGGGAGATTCATTTGGTACAGGTTGTTGAGTGAGATTCAGTGGATACAGTGTGTTGAGTGAGTATGAGTGGGCACAGGTGTGGAGGGACATTCAGTGAGTACAGGGCGTAGAGAGAGATTCAGTGGGTATGGGGTGCATTGGGAGATTCAATGGGTACAGGATGATGAGAGAGATTCATTGGGTACTTGAAGTGGAGAGAGATTGATTGGGTACAAGTTGTGGGGGGAGTTTCAGTGGGTAGATCTTGTTGAGGAATATTCAGTTGGTACAGGGTGTGGAGGGAGATTCAGTGGGTTACGTTTCTGGGAGGACATTGAGTGAATACAGGGTTTGGAGGGAGGTTAAGTTGGTACAGGATGTGGAGGGAGGTAGAGTAGGTACATGGTGTGGAGGGAGATCCATTGGGTATAGTGTGTGGTAGGGGGTTCAGTTGGTACAAGGTGGGAGGGATGTTCTGTGCATACAGGATGTGAAGGTAGATTCCATTGGTACATGGTTTGGAGGGAGATTCAGTGTGTAAGAAGATGGGGAGGGAGATTCAGTTGGTTCAGAATTTGGCGGGAGATTCAGTTGGAACATGGTGTGGAAGGAGATTCAGTGGGTACAGGGTGTGGAGGGAGAATCAAGGGGTACAGTGTGTTGAGGAAGGTACATTGGTGAGAGGGTGTGGAGGGAGATTCAATGGATACTGTGTGTGGAGGGAGATTCAGTGGGAACAGGGTGTGGAGGAAGATGCAGTAGGTACAGGGTCTGGAGGGAACTTTCATGGGTACGGGTTTTGGAGGGAGATTCTGTGTGAACCCGATGTGGACGAAGATTCAATAGGTGCAGGGTCTGGAGGGAGTTTCAGTGGGTACATGATGTGGAGGGAGATTCAGTAGGTACAGTGTGTGGAGTGAGATTCAGTGGGTGCAGGTTCTGTAGGCATTTTCAGTGGGTAGAGAATGTGGAGGTAAATTCAGGGGTTCTGGGGTGTCTAGCTAGATTCAGTGGGTACAGGATTGGGAGGGAGATTCATTAGGTACAGGTGGGGAGAGTGATTGAGTGTGTACAGGGTATGGAGGGAGTTTCAGTGGATAGAGGATGTTGAGGAAGATTCAGTGGGTACAGGATGTGGAGGGAGGTTCAATGGTTCAGTGTTTGGAGGGGGATTCAGTGGGTACTGAATGTGGTGGTTTGTTCAGTGGGTACAGGGCGTGGGGTAAATTCAGTGGGTAAGAGATTGAGGAGTGAGATTCGATGGGTACATGGTGTGGAGGGAGATTCAGTGGGTACAATTTGTGGGGTAGATTAAGTGGGTAAGAGATTGTGGAGTGAGATTCTGTGGGTACAAGCTGTGGATGGAGATTCAGTGGCTACAGGGTGTGGAGGCAGATACTTTTGGTGAAGTGTGTGCAGAAAGATACTGTGTGTAGAGGATGTGGAGGCAGATTCAGTTGATACAGGGTGTGGTGGGAGATTCAGTTAGTACAGGGTGCAGAGGGGGTTTCAGTGGGCACAGTGTGTGAATGGTTTTTCTGTGGGTACAGGATGTGGAGTGAGATTAAGTGGATATAGGTTGTTGAGTGAGTTTGAGGGGGCACAGGTGTGGAGGGACATTCAGTGAGTACAGGGTGTGGAGAGAGATTCAGTGGGTACAGGTTGTAGAGGTAGATTCATTCCGTACAGGGTGTGGATGACGATTCAGTGTGTACCTGGTGCGGGGGTTGTATCAGTGGATACATTGTTAGGAGGGAGATTCAGTGGGTACAGTATGTACAGGGAGGTTCAGTGGATTTAGGTTGATGAGACAAATTTAGTAGGTACAGAATGTGAAGGGAAATTAAAGGGTGTGGAGGGAGATTCACTGGGTACAGCTTATTGAGGGAGGTTCAGTGGGTACACGGCTTTGTGGGAGATACCGTGGGTAGAGGGTGAGGAAGGTGATTCAGTGCGTACAGGTTGTTGAAGGGATTTTCACTGTGTAGAGTGTGTGGAGGGTTATTCAATGGGTACATTGTGTGGAGTGAGATGAGTGGGTACAGGGTGTGGAGGGAGATTCAGTGGGGAGGGTGCATGGAGGGAGATTCAGTGGGTAGAGTGTGTGGAGTCAAAATCAGTGTGTACAGTGTGTGGAGGGAGATTCAGTGGGTAAGAAGTTGTGGCGTGAGATTCGGTGGGTACAATAAGTGGAGGGAGATTCAATGGTTAAAGGGTGTGGAGGGAGATTCACTGGGTACAGGTTAATGAGGGAGTTTTAGTGGGTAGAGTTTATTGAGGAAGTATGTGTGTACAAGGTGTGGAGGGAGATACAGTAGGTAAAGTTTCTTGGGGTAGATTCAGTGCACAGGGTGTGGAGGGTGATTCAGTGTGTAACGTTTCTTGGGGGAGATTGAGTGAATACAGGGTTTGGTGGGAGGTTAAGTTGGTACAGGATGTGGAGGGAGATCCATTGGATACAGTGTGTCATGGGGCATTCAGTGGGTACAAGGTGTGGAGGGATGTTCAGTGCGTACAGGGTGTGGAGGGAGATTCCATGGGTACAGAATGTGGAGGGAGATTCAGTGATTACAAGAAGTTGAGGGAGATTCAGTGGGTACAGGGTGTGGTGGGAGGTTCAGTGGGTATATGGTGTGGTGGGAGGTTCAGTGGGTATAGGGTGTGAAGGTATTTTCAGTGGGTAGTGAATGTGGAGGGAGATTCAGTGATTATGGGGTGTGTAGGGAGATTCAATGGGTACAGGGTGTGTTGGAAGATTCACTGTGTACAGGATGTCAAGAGAGATTCTTTGGGTACAAGATGTGGAGGGAGTTTCAGTGGGTCGAGGTTGTTGAGGAAGATTCAGTGGGTACAGGGTGTGGTGGGAGATTCAGTGGGTAACGTTTCTGGGGGGATATTGAGTAAATACAGGGTTTGGAGGGAGGTTAAGTTGGTACAGGATGTGCAGGGAGGTTGAGTAGGTCCAGGGTGTGGAGGGAGATCGATTGGGTACTGTGTGTGGTGGGGGGTTCAGTGGGTATAAAGTTTGGAGTGATGTTTAGAGCATACAGGGTGTGCAGGGAGATTCCGTGGGTACAGGGTGTGGAGGGTGATTCAGTGTGTAAGAGAATGGGGAGGGAGTATCAGTTGGTTCAGAATTTCGAGGCAGATTCTGTGGGAAAAGGGTGTGGAGAAAGATTCAGTGAGTACAGTGAGTGGAGGGAGATTCAGTGGGTACAGTTTGTGGAGTGAGATTCAGTGGGTAAGAAGTTGTGGAGGGAGACTCAGTGGGTAAAAGATGTGGAGGGACATTGTGGGCACTGGTTGTTGAGGGAGATTCAATGGGTACAGGGTGTGGAGGTAGATTCCATGGGTACATGATTTGGAGGGAGATTCAATGTGTAAGAGGATGGGGAGGGAGATTCTATGGGTACCAGCTGTGGATGGAGATTCAGTGGCTACAGGGTGTGGAGGCAAATACTTTTGGTGAAGTGTGTGCAGAAAGATACTGTGTGTAGAGGATGTGGAGGCTGATTCAGTTGATACATGGTGTGGTGGGAGATTCAGTGTGTTCAGGGTGCAGAGGGAGTTTCAGTGGGTACAGTGTGTGAAGGGATTTTCTGTGGGTACAGGATGTGGAGTGAGATTCAGTGGATATAAGTTGTTGAGTGAGTTTGAGGGTGCACAGGAGTGGAGCGACATTCAGTGAGTACAGGGTGTGGAGAGCGATTCAGTGGGTTCAGGGTGTAGAGGGAGATCTATTCCGTTCAGGGTGTGGATGACGATTCAGTGTGTACATGGTGCGGGGCTTGTTTCAGTGGATACAGTGTGTGGAGGGAGATTCAGTGGGTACAGTGTGTACAGGGAGGTTCAGTGGATATAGGTTGATGAGACAAATTCAGTAGGTACAGAATGTGAAGGGAAATTCAATGGTTAAAGGGTGTGGAGGGAGATTCACTGGGTACAGCATATTGAGGGAGGTTCAGTTGGTACACGGCGTTGAGGGAGATACCGTGGGTAGAGGGTGAGGAAGTTGATTTAGTGGGTACAGGTTGTTGAAGGGATTTTCAGTGGGTAGAGGGTGTGGAGTGAGATTCAGTGTGTACAGTGTGTGGAGGGAGATTCAGTGGGTAAGAAGTTGTGGTGTGAGATTCGGTGGGTACAATATGTGGATGGAGATTCAATGGTTAAAGGGTGTGGAGGGAGAAGCACTGGGTACAGGTAAATGAGGGAGATTCAGTGGGTACAGTGTGCAGAGTGAGTTTCAGTAGGTACAGTGTGTGAAGGGATTTTCTGTGGGTACAGGCTGTGGAGTCAGATTCAGTGGATATAAGTTGTTGAGTGAGTTTGAGGGGGCACAGGTGTGGAGGGACATTCAGTGATTACAGGGTGTGGAGAGAGATTCAGTGGGTTCAGGGTGTAGAGGGAGATCCATTCCGTACTGGGTGTGGATGACGATTCAGTGTGTACATGGTGCGGGGGTTGTTTCAGTGGATACAGTGTGTGGAGGGAGATTCAGTAAGTACAGTGTGTGCAGGGAGGTTCAGTGGATATAGGTTGATGAGACTAATTCAGTAGGTACAGAATGTGATGGGAAATTCAATGGTTAAAGTGTGTGGAGGGAGATTCACTGGGTACAGCTTATTGAGGGAGGTTCAGTGGGTACACGGCGTTGAGGGAGATACCGTGGGTAGAGGGTGAGGAAGATGATTCAGTGGATACAGGTTTTTGAAGGGATTTTCAGTGTGTAGAGTGTGTGGAGGGTTATTCAATGGGTACATTGTGTGGAGGGAGATTCAATGGGTACAGGGTGTGGAGGGAGATTCAGTGGGTAGGGTGCATGGAGGGAGATTCAGTGGGTAAAAAGTTGTGCCATGATATTCGGTGGGTACAATATGTGGAGGGAGATTCAATGGTTAAAGGGTGTGGAGGGAGATTCACTGGGTACAGGTTAATGAGGGAGGTTCAGTGGGTACACGGTGTTGAGTGAGATTGAGTACAGGCTGTAGATGGTGATTTAATTGCTACAGGGAGTGAAGGGAGATACTTTTGGTGAAGTGTGTGCAGAAAGATACTGTGTGTAGAGGGTGTGGAGGCAGATTCAGTTGATACTCGGTGTGGAGGGAGATTCTTTTAGTACAGTGTGTTGAGGTAGATTCAATGGGTACAGAGTGTGGAGGGAGATTCAGTGGGTACAGTGTGCAGTGGTAGATTCAGTTGGCACAGCGTGTGGAGTTATATCATTGCCTTCATGTTTTGGCGGGAGATTTTGTGGGTTCACTGTGTGGAGGGAGCTTCAGTGGGTAAAGGGTGTCGAGTGTGATTCAGTGGGTACACCCTGTGGAGGGAGATTCAGTGAGTACAGGGCATGGACAGAGATTCAGTGGGTCCAGGGTCTGGAGAGAGATTCAGTTGGCACAGTTTGTTTGTGATATTTAGTGGTAAGTGGATTTGGAGCGAGATTCAGTGGGTAGAGAGTGTTAAGGGAATTTCAGTGTGTTGAGAATGTTTAGGGAAATTTTGTGCATACAGTGTTTGGACGTAGATTCAAAGGATACAGTGTGTTGAGGAATATTCAATGGGTACGATGTGTGAAGGGTTTTTCTGTGGGGACAGGGTGTGTAGGGAGATTCAGTGGGTACAGGATGTGGAGGGAGATTCATTTGGTACATGTTGTTGAGTGAGATTCAGTGGATAGGGTTTTGAGTGAGTTTAAGGGGGCACAGGTGTGGATAGACATTCAGTGAGTACAGGGTGTGAAGTGAGATTCAGTGGGTACAGGGAGTCGGTGGAGATTCAGTAGGTACACCATGTGGAAGGAGATTCAGTGGAAAAAGAATGTGGAGGGAGATTCAGTGGTTAAAGGATGTCGAGGGAAATCCAGTGGTTACAAGATGTTGAGGGAGATTCAGTGAGTACAGGGTGTGGTGGGAGATGCAGTGGGTACAGGGTGTGGTGGGAGATGCAGTGGGTACAGGGTGTGAAGGTAATTTCTGTGGGTAGGAAATGTGGAGGGAGATTCACAGGTTCCAGGGTGTTCATGTAGATTCAGTGGGTACAGGGAGTGTTGGGAGATTCACTGGGTACAGGATGTCGAGAGAAATTCAATGCTTTCATGATGTGGAGAGGGATTGATTGGGTATAGGTTGTGGAGGGAGTTTGAGTGGGTAGAGTTTATTGAGGAAGTATGTGGGTACAGGGTGTGGAGGGAGATACAGTAGGAAAAGTTTCTTGGGGTAGATTCAGTGCGCACAGGGTGTGGAGCGTGATTCAGTGTGTAACGTTTCTTGGGGGAGATTGAGTGAATACAGGGTTTGGTGGGAGGTTAAGTTGGTACAGGATGTGGATGGAGATCCATTGGATACAGTGTGTCATGGGGCATTCAGTGGGTCCAAGGTGTGGAGGGATGTTCAGTGCATACAGGGTGTGGAGGGAGATTCCGTGGGTACAGAATGTAGAGTTAGATTCTGTGTTACAAGAATTTGAGGGAGATTCAGTGGGTACAGGGTGTGTGGGAGGTTCAGTGGGTATAGGGTGTGAAGGTATTTTCACTGGGTATTGAATGTGTAGGGATATTCAGTGGGTACAGGGTGTGTTGGAAGATTCACTGTGCACAGGATGTCAAGAGAGATTCATTGGGTACAAGATGAGGAGGGAGTTTCAGTGGGTCGAGGTTTTTGAGGAAGATTCAGCGGGTACAGGGTGTGGTGGGAGATTCAGTGGGTAATGTTTCAGGGGGGAGATTGAATAAATACAGGGTTTGGAATGAGGTTAAATTGGTACAGGATGTGCAGGGAGGTTGAGTAGGTACAGGGTGTGGAGGGAGATCGATTGGGTACTGTGTGTGATGGGGGGTTCAGTGGGTATAAGGTTTGGAGTGATGTTTAGAGCATAGAGAGTGTGCAGGGAGATTCCGTGGGTACAGGGTGTGGAGGGTGATTCAGTGTGTAAGAGAATGGGGAGGGAGTGTAAGTTGGTTTAGAATTTCGAGGCAGATTCTGTGGGAAAAGGGTGTGGAGAAAGATTCAGTGGGTACAGTGAGTGGAGGGAGATTCAGTGGGTACAGTTTGTGGAGTGAGATTCAGTGGGTAAGAAGTTGTGGAAGGAGACTCAGTGGGTAAAAGATGTGGAGGGACATTGTGGGCACTGGATGTTGAGGGAGATTCAATGGGTTCAGGGTGTGGAGGTAGATTCCATGGGTACATAATTTGGAGGGAGATTCAATGTGTAAGAGGATGGGGTGGGAGATTCAGTTGGTTCAGAATTTGGAGGGAAATTCAGTGGGAACAGGGTGTGGAGGGAGATTCAGTAGGTAAAGCGTGTGGAGGGAGATTCAGTGGATAACATTTCTTGTGGGAGATTGAGTGAATACAGGGTTTGGTGGGAGGTTAAGGTGGTACAGGATGTGGAGGGAGGTTGAGTAGGTACAGGGTATGTAGGGAGATCCATTGGGTACAATGTGTGGTGGGGGGTTCAGTGGGTACAAGGTTTGGAGTGATGTTCTGTGCGTACAGGGAGTGGAGGGAGATTCCGTGGGCACAGGGTGTGGAGGGAGATTCAGTGGGTACAGGGTGTTGAGGGAGATTCAGTGGGTACTGTATGTACAGGGAGATTCTGTGTGTACAGGGTGTGTTGGGTGATTGAGTAAGCATGGGTTCTGGATGGAGATTCAGTGGGTATAGCTTGTGGTGGGAGATTCAGTGGGTGCAGGTTCTGAAGGGAATTTCAGCGGGTGGAGAATGTGGAAGTAAATTCAGGGGTTCTGGGGTGTCTAGCTAGATTCAGTGGGTACAGGATTGGGAGGGAGATTCATTAGGTACAGGTGGGGAGAGTGATTGAGTGTGTACAGGGTATGGAGAGAGTTTCAGTGGATAGAGGGTGTTGAGGAAGATTCAGTGTGAAGAGGATGTGGAGGGAAGTTAAATAGTTCAGTGTTTGGAGGGAGATTCAGTGGGTACTGGATGTGGTGGGTTGTTCAGTGGGTACAGGGCGTGGGGTAAATTTAGCGGGTAAGAGATTGAGGAGTGTTATTCGATGGGTACATGGTGTGGAGAGAGATTCGATAGGTACATGGTGTGGAATGAGATTCAGTGGGTACAATGTGTGGGGTCGATTCATTCGGTAAGAAATTGTGGAGTGAGATTCTGTGGGTACAAGCTGTGGATGGAGATTCAGTGGCTACAGGGTGTGGAGGCAGATACTTTTGGTGAAGTGTGTGCAGAAAGATACTGTGTGTAGAGGATGTGGAGGCAGATTCAGTTGATACAGGGTGTGGTGGGAGATTCAGTGGGTACAGGGTGCAGAGGGAGTTTCAGTGGGTACAGTGTGTGACTGGATTTTCTGTGGGTACAGGATGTGGAGTGAGATTCAGTGGATATAAGTTGTTGTGTGAGTTTGATGGGGCACAGGTATGGAGGGACATTCAGTGAGTACAGGGTGTGGAGAGCGATTCAGTGGGTTCAGGGTGTAGAGGTAGATCCATTCCGTACAGGGTGTGGATGACGATTCTGTGTGTACCTGGTGCGAGGGTTGTTTCAGTGGATACAGTGTGTGGAGGGAGATTCAGTGGGTACAGTGTGTACAGGGATGTTCAGTGGATATAGGTTGATGAGACAAATTCAGTAGGTACAGAATGTGAAGGGAAATTGAATGGCTAAAGGGTGTGGTGGGAGATTCACTGGGTACAGCTTATTGAGGGAGATTCAGTTGGTACACGGCGTTGAGGGAGATACCGTGAGTAGAGGGTGAGGAAGGTGATTCAGTGGGTACAGGTTGTTGAAGGGATTTTCAGTGGGTAGAGTGTGTGGAGGGTTATTCAATGGGTACATTGTGTGCAGGGAGATTCAGTGGGTACAGAATGTGGAGGGAGATTCAGTGAGTAGAGTGTGTGGAGTGAGATTCAGTGTGTACAGTGTGTGGAGGGAGATTCAGTGGGTAAGAAGTTGTGGCATGAGATTCAGTGAGTACAATATGTGGAGGGAGATTCAATGGTTAAAGGGTGCGGTGGGAGATGCACTGGGTACAGGTTAATGAGGGAGATTCATTGGGTACAGTGTGCAG
This sequence comes from Narcine bancroftii, assembly GCF_036971445.1. Taxonomy (NCBI): domain Eukaryota; kingdom Metazoa; phylum Chordata; class Chondrichthyes; order Torpediniformes; family Narcinidae; genus Narcine; species Narcine bancroftii. The sequence goes on along the minus strand of NC_091480.1, from coordinate 42,566,589 downwards.
AGGGAGTTTCAGTGGGTACAGTGTGTGAAGGGATTTTCTGTGGGTACAGTATGTGGAGTGAGATTCAGTGGATATATGTTGTTGAGTGAGTTTGAGGGGGCACAGGTCTGGAGGGACATTCAGTGAGTACAGGGCATGGACGGAGATTTAGTGGGTCCAGGGTCTGGAGGGAGACTCAGTTGGCACAGTGTGTTTGTGATATTTAGTGGTAAGTGGATTTGGAGCGATATTCAGTGGGTATAGCGTGTTTGAAGGGTTTTTCTGTGGGTACAGTATGTGTAGTGAGATTCAGTGGGTACAGAATGTGGAGGGAGATTCATTTGGTACAGGTTGTTGAGTGAGATTCAGTGGATATGGTTTTGAGTGAGTTTAAGGGGGCACAGGTGTGGATAGACATTCAGTGAGTACAGGGTGTGGAGTGAGATTCAGTGGGTACAGGGAGTCGGTGGAGATTCAGTAGGTACTCCATGTGGAAGGAGATTCAGTGGAGAAAGAATGTGGAGGGAGATTCAGTAGGTAAAGGATGTCGAGAGAAATCCAGTGGTTACAAGTGGTTGAGGGAGATTCAGTGGGTACAGGGTGTGGTGGGAGATGCAGTGGGTACAGGGTGTGAAGGTATTTTCTGTGGGGGGAGATTAACAGGTTCCAGGGTGTTCATGGAGATTCAGTGGGTACAGGATGTCGAGAGAGATTCATTGCATTCATGATGTGTAGAGGGATTGATTGATATAGGTTGTGGAGGGAGTTTGAGTGGGTAGAGTTTATTGAGTAAATATGTGGGTACAGGATGTGGAGGGAGATACAGTAGGTAAAGTTTCTTGGGGTAGATTCAATGTGCACAGGGTGTGGAGGGTGATTCAGTGTGTAACGTTTCTTGGGGGAGATTGAGTGAATACAGGGTTTGATGGGAGGTTAAGCTGGTACAGGATGTGGAGTGAGATCCATTGGATACAGTGTGTCATGGGGCATTCAGTGGGTACAAGGTGTGGAGGGATGTTCAGTGCGTGCAGGGTGTGGTGGGAGATTCAGTGGTTCCGGGGTGTGTAGGGAGATTCAGTGGGTACAGGGTGTGTTGGAAGATTCACTGGGTACAGGATGTCAAGAGAGTTTCATTGGGTACAAGATGTGGTGGGAGATTCAGTGTGTAATGTTTCTGGGGGGAGATTGAGTAAATATAGGGTTTGGAGAGAGGTTAAGTTGGTACAGGATGTGGAGGGAGGTTGAGTAGATCCAGCGTGTGCAGGGAGATTCTGTGGGTACAGGGTGTGGAGGGTGATTCAGTGTGTAAGAGAATGAGGAGAGAGTGTCAGTTGGTTCAGAATTTCGAGGGAGATTCTGTGGGAAAAGGGTGTGGAGGTAGACTCAGTGGGTAAAAGATTGGAAGGAGATTGTGGACACTGGTTGTTGAGGGAGATTCAATGGGTACAGGGTGTGGAGGGAAATTCATTTGGAAAAGGGTGTGCAGGTAGATGCAATTTAGACAGGATGTGGTGGCTGATTCTGTGGGCACAGGGTGTGAAAGGAAATTCAGTAGTTACAGGGTGTTGAGATAGATTCAGTAGGTACAGTGTGTGGAGGGAGATACAGTGGGACAGAATGTGGAGGTGGATTAAATGGTTAGAGGGTGTAAAGGTAGATTCATTCGGTACGGTGTTTGCAGGGAGGTTCAGTTGGCACAGGGTGTGGAGGGAGATTCAGTGCCTACATGGTTTGGGGGGTGGGGGAGATCTTGTGGGTTCTCAGTGTGTAGGGAGATTCAGTGGGTAAATGATGTAGAGTGAGTTCTGTTGCTACAGGGTCTGGAGGGAGATTCAGTGGGTACAGGGCGTGGACGGAGATTCAGTGTGTACAGGGCGTGGACGGACATTCAGTGGGTACAGGGTCTGGAGGGAGATTCAGTGGGTACAGTATGTACAGTGAGATTCAGTGAGTACAGGGCGTGGACGAAGATTCAGTGTGTACAGGGTGTGGACGAACATTCAGTGGGTACAGGGTCTGGAGGGAAATTGAATAGGTATGTGGTAAAGGGAGGGGGGATTCAGTTGGTACAGTGTGTGTAGGGATATTTAATGGATGTGGATTTGAAGCGAGATTCAATGGGTACAGAGTGTTAAGGAATTTCAGTGGGTAGAGAATGTGATTGGATATTTTGTGCGTACAGTATGTGCAGGGTGTGGAGAGAGATTCATTGGGTACAGGGTGTGGAGGGAGATTAGGTGGGTACATGGTGTGGAGGGAGATTCATTGAGTACAGGGTGTGTAGGGAGATTAGATGGGTACATGATGTGGGGGTGAGTCATTGGGTTTGTGGGGAGTAGGGAGATTCAGTGGGTACAGGATGTGATGAGAAATGAGAAACCTCATTTCTGGGGGAGGATTCAGTGCGTATTAGATGTGGAGGGAGATTAAGTGCGTACAGGGTTTGAAGCGAGGTTGAGAGTGTACAGGATGTGGAGGGAGGTTCAGTGGGTACATTGTAATGAGGAGATTCAGTAGGTACAGGGTGTGGAGGGAGATTAAATGGGTGCACGGTGTGGAGGGAGATTGAATCGGTACAGGGTGATTAGGGAGATTCAGTGGGTACATGATGTGAAGGGATTTTCAGTGGGTAGAGTGTATGGAGCATTATTCAATTGGTACATTGTTTGGAGGGAGATTCAGTGGGTACAGGGTGTGGAGGATGATTCAGTGGGTAGAGTGAGTGGCGGGAGATTCAGTGGGTACAGTGTGTGGAGTGAGATTCAGTGGGTAAGAAGTTGTGGAGGGAGACTCAGTGTGTACAAGATGTGGAAGGAGATTGTGGACACTGGTTGTTGAGGGAGATTCAATGGGTATAGGGTGTGGAGGGAGATTCATTTGGAAAAGGGTGTGCAGGAAGATACTGTGTGTAGAGGGTGTGGCGGTAGATGCAGTTTATACAGGATGTGGTTGCAGATTCTGTGGGTACAGAATGTAGAGGGGGATCCAATGGGTAGAGGGTGGAGAGGTAGATTCATTTGGTACGGTGTTTGCAGGGAGGTTCAGTTGGCACAGCGTGTGGAGGCAGATTCAGTGAGTACAGGGCGTGGACGGACATTCAGAGGGTACAGGGTCAGGAGGGAGATTGAATAGGTATGTGGTGGCGAGAGTGGGGGGATTCAGTTGGTACAGTGTGTGTAGGGATATTTAGTGGATAAGTGGATTTGGAGCGAGATTCAGTGGGTACAGAGTGTTAAGGGAATTTCAGTGGGTAGAGAATGTGTTGGGACATTTTGTGCGTATAATGTTTTGAGGAAGATTCAATGGGTACAGGGTGTAGAGGGAGATTCAGTGTGTGAAAAGATTTTCAGTGGGTAAAGAATGTGGTTGGAGATTCAGTGTGTCCGGTATGTGTAGGGAGGTTCAGTGGGTACAGCATATGGAGGGAGATTCATTTGGTACAGTTTGTTGAGTGAGATTCAGTGGATACAGGGTGTTGAGTGAGTATGAGTGGGCACAGGTGTGGAGGGACATTCAGTGAGTACAGGGTGTGGAGGGAGATTCATTGGGTACAGGGTTTGGAGGGAGATTAGGTGGTTACATGGCGTGGAGGGAGATTCATTGAGTACAGGGTGTTGAGGGAGATTAGGTGGGTACATGGTATGGAGGTGAGTCATTGGGTATGTGATGTGTAGGGAGATCCATTGGGTACAGGGTGTGGAGGGAGATTCAGTGGGAACATTTTCTTGAGGAAGTTTAGGAGATTCAGTGGGTATAGGATATGGATGGAAATTCAATGGGTACAGGGTGTGGAGGGAGATTGAATAGGTTGGGGGTCTGGACAGAGATTCAGTGGGTACAGGGTTTGGAGGGAGATTCAGAGGGGTAATGTTTATGGGGGGAGATTGAGTGAATACAGGGTTTGGAGGGAGGTTAAGTTGGTACAGGATGAGGAGGAAGGTTCAGTAGGTACAGTGTGTGGAGAGAGATCCATTGGGTACAATGTGTGGTGGGGGGTTCAGTGGGTACAAGGTGTGGAGGGAGATTCATTGGGTACTGGGTGATGAGGATGATTCAGTGGGTACAGTGTGTGGAGGGAGGTTCAGTACGCACAGGGTGTGGAGGGAGATTCCGTGGGTACTGGATGTGGCATCGAATCCATGCTGCTGAAGATCCAACTGCGCTGGGTAGGTCACGTCTCCAGAATGGAGGACCATCGCCTCAGTGGGTACAATGTGTGAGGTAGATTAGTGGGTAAGAGATTGTGGTGTGTGATTCTGTGGGTAGATTGTGTGGATGGAAATTGCGTCGCTACAGTGTGTGGAGGCAAATATTTTTGGTGACATTGAAACAGGTGAGGTAGAGTCTGTTTGGATTGAATTAAGAAATTGCAAGGGCAAGAGGAATATAATGGGGGTCATTTACAGGCCTCCGAAAAGTAGCTCAGATATCGGTAGTAGTATAAATCAGGAATTAAGAGTGGCATGTCAAAGTGGTAGCAATACGGTAGTTATGGGGGACTTCAACATGAAGGTGGACTGGGATAATCAGACGGGGGCAGGAACACAAGAGAGCGAGTTTATAGAATGTCTACGAGATACTTTCTTGGAACAGCTAGTGGAGGAACCTACCAGGGGGAAGTCGATTCTGGACTGGGTGCTGTGCAGCGACGCAGACTTAATAAGTGACCTTGATGTAGGGGAGCCATTAGGGAATAGTGACCATGGTATGGTTACTTTTAAGCTGCAATTAGAAAGGGAAATGGAAAGGAAGTCGGAAGCATCTGTACTTCAGTTAAATAAAGGGAATTTTGCAGCTATGAGGGAGGAGCTATCCAAAATAAAATGGGAAGATACACTAGCTGGGAGGACAACTGGGGAAAAATGGCAGGTTTTTATGAACATTTTTCACAGGATTCAGGACAAATTTATTCCAAAGTGGAGGAAAGGCTCTAGGAGATGCAAATGGCAGCCCTGGCTAACTAAGGAAATCAAGTGCATTATCAAGTCCAAAGGGAGTAATTATAAGATAGCGGAGTGGGAAATTAGAGGATTGGGAAACCTTCAAAGAACATCAGAGGGTAACTAAGAAAGCCATAAGAGACGGGAAAATGAAGTACGAGAGGAAATTAGCAGATAATATTGCGGAGGATAGCAAAAGCTTTTTTAAGTATGTGAAGAGGAAGAAATTGGTTCGGTCTAAAATTGGCCCTTTGAAAATGGGCAAGGGTGAAATTATTACCGGAAACAAGGAGATGGCAGAGGAATTTAACAAATACTTTGCAACTGTCTTCACCAAGGAGGATATAGGTTATAGTCAGTTAGGGGGTAGTGGTCATGCGGTACCAAGAGACTTGGGGAACTTTACTGGGGAGGTAGGGGATCTAATAGATATCCGGATCCAGAAGCAGGAGGTTATGAGTAAATTGTTGGGACTGAGGGCTGATAAATCCCCAGGGCCTGATGGGCTGCATCCTAGGGTGCTTAAAGAGGTGGCTATGGAAATTGTGGAGGCACTGGTCGACATTTTCCAAAGTTCCATAGATTCCGGGGAGGTCCCTGAGGATTGGAGAGTGGCTGATGTGGTGCCGCTTTTTAAGAAAGGAGGGAGGGAGAAAACGGGAAATTATAGACCGGTTAGCCTGACATCAGTGGTGGGGAAGATATTGGAGTCCATCATAAAAGAAGAAATAGCAGAACACTTAGTCAGTAATAATAGTATAAGGGCTAGTCAGCATGGATTCCTTAAGGGTAAGTCATGCTTGACTAACCTTCTGGAATTTTTTGAGGATGTGACAAAGAGGGTGGACTCGGGAGAGCCAGTGGATGTGGTGTATTTGGACTTCCAGAAGGCCTTTGATAAGGTACCGCACGGGAGTCTAGTGGGCAAGATCAGGGAGCATGGTATTGGAGGTAAGGTGCTGACATGGATAGGAAATTGGTTAAGAGATAGGAAACAAAGGGTTGGAGTAAATGGGTCTTTTTCAGAATGGCAGGATGTGACGAGTGGAGTGCCTCAGGGATCGGTGTTGGGTCCTCAGTTGTTTGTAATTTATGTTAATGATCTGGATGAGGGGATTATAAATAACATGAGCAAATTTGCAGATGACACTAAACTGGGTGGCGGTGTGGGGTGTGAGGAGGATGTAAGGAAAATGCAGAGGGACTTGGACAGGCTGGAGGAGTGGGCGGCTAAATGGAAGATGAATTTCAATGTGAACAAATGTGAGGTTATTCATTTTGGGGGAAGTAATAGGAAAGCTGAGTATTATTTAAATGGAGACAAGCTAGGGAGTGGGGAAGTGCAAATGGATCTGGGTGTACTTGTTCACCGGTCACTGAAGGCTAGCATGCAGGTTCAGAAAGCTGTGAAGAAGGCAAATGGAATGTTGGCTTTCATAAAGAGGGGATTGGAGTATAGGAACAGAGACGCCCTTCTGCAGTTATGCAGGGCCCTGGTGAGACCCCACCTGGAGTATTGCGTCCAGTTCTGGTCTCCAAACTTGAGGAAGGACATACTAGCTATAGAGGGTGTGCAGCGCAGATTTACAAGGTTAGTTCCAGGGATGGCAGGGTTGTCATATGTAGCAAGGCTAGAAAAACTGGACTTGTATCCATTGGAGTTTAGAAGGATGAGGGGGGACATGATTGAGGTATACAAAATCATCAGGGGGATAGACAAGGTGAAGTCTGATTACTTGTTCCCAATGATGGGGGAGACGAGGACTAGGAGGCATAGTTTAAGAATACAGGGTAGGCCCTTTAGGACGGAGATGAGAAAGCATTTTTTTACCCAGAGAAGTGTGAATCTGTGGAATGCTCTGCCACAGAGGGTGGTAGAGGCGGATTCGCTGACTATGTTCAAAAGAGAGTTAGATAAGACTCTTGTGGGTAACGGAGTTAAGGGTTATGGGGATAAGGCTGGAAAGGGATACTGATGGTAATGATCAGCCATGATCTAAAATGGCGGTGCTGGCCCGACGGGCCAAATGGCCTACTCCAGCTCCTATTGTCTATTGTCTATTGTCTATTGTCTATTCACAAGATCGTGTTATATGGCGAGTTCTCCACTGGCCACCGTGACAGAGGTGCACCAAAGAAGAGGTACAAGGACTGCCTAAAGAAATCTCTTGGTGCCTGCCCCATTGACCACCGCCAGTGGGCTGATATCGCCTCAAACCGTGCATCTTGGCGCCTCACAGTTCGGCGGGCAGCAACTGCCTTTGAAGAAGACCGCAGAGCCCACCTCACTGACAAAAGACAAAGGAGGAAAAACCCAACACCCAACCCCAACCAACCAATTTTCCCCTGCAACCGCTGCAACCGTGTCTGCCTGTCCCGCATCGGACTTGTCAGCCACAAACGAGCCTGCAGCTGACGTGGACATTTACCCCCTCCATAAATCTTCATCCGCGAAGCCAAGCCAAAGACAGGATGTGGATTGAGATTCGATGGGTACATGGTGTTGAGGGAAATTCAGTGGGTACAATGTGTGAGGTAGATTAGTGGGTAAGAGATTGTGGTTTGTGATTCTGTGGGTAGATTGTGTGGATGGAAATTGAGTCGCTACAGTGTGTGGAGGCAAATATTTTTGGTGAATTGTGTCCAAAAAAATACTGTGTGTAGAGTGTATGGAGGCAGATTCAGTTGATACAGGGTGTGGTGGGAGATTCAGTGGGTACAGTGTGTGAAGGGAGGTTCAGTGGCTACTGGCTGTGGAGGGAGATTGAATGGGTACAGCGTGATGAAGGAGATTCAGTGGGTACTGCATGTGGAGGGAGATTTGGTGGGTTCAAGAAGTGGAGGGAGATTCAGTGGGTATAGTGTGTGGAGGCAGATTCAGTGGGTACAGTATGTGGAGAGAGATTCAGTGGGTACACTGTCTGGAGGGAGATTCGTTGGGCTCAGGGGGTGGAGGGAGATACAGTATTTACAGCGTGTGGAGTGAGATTCAGTGGGTACAGGATGTGGAGGGAGATTTAGTGGGTACAAGCTGTAGAGGGAGATTCTGTTGTGTACAGAATATGGAAGGAGATATTTGAATAGCCATGCCCCTCAGTCTTTGATTTCCATTGTTAGGTTGATATGGTGGATGTGAGATGTGTCCAAACTGGATACCAGCTGCCTGAGGCAGGCATGAATTTGAAACATCCAGTCTCTCACTGACTGGTGTTGGCTGTCAATTCACTTGCAATAACTCACCTGGCTGTTGATGACTTCAAGCAGAGCTGGACGTAAACTTTCTGCTCTGCTCCAGCGTAAAGTTCTCCTCTCTCCCTCAGGCCATTCCACGGGCCAAAACTTCAATGCTGCATTTTAAAACCAAACGCTTGGTCAAGGTCCGAGTCCTACTGTCTTGGGTTGGCCTCTGCAGGATTGTCAGCTTCTGCAATTGAGCACAGTGGTGCCAGCCACCCTAGGCTGCTGCTACAGACTGCTATCAGGTCATCCATGCTGCAGTGTCACGTCGTGCCCACATTCCCTCATCTCTGACCCAGGCAACAAAGCTGTCTATACGTCCTACCTTTCACTGGTGGTGTGAGGATGAGGAATCATCCTCTAGCTGCACATTTGAGAGCCAGTGATTAGCATTAGATGGGCAGTTGCATGGCTTTCCTCAGCTACCCAACACACTGGTAATACCATGGATCACACAGGGCTGGGTGCTGGTAGCCAAAAAAATTTTTCATGGGGGTGACACAGAGCATCTGCTTAAAGTGAATGGAGCAGATTTCAGGGAGATATCAGTGGAGCACTGAGAGAGGTCGATGCTGGAATAGAAACATTCCAAAAACTCTTGGACTGGCAATTGGATGTAAGAAAATTAGAATATTATGGGTGTGAGGTTGGGAAAGGATAGATTGTGGCAGAGTTAGTTTCCATCAGTTGGCACCACATTGTGGGCTGAAGGGGCTGTAATTTTCTGCATCCTATGTTCTAATTTGGGTTATTCAGTCTGCAAAGCAATGCTCAAGGAAGTTCCTGCAAAATTCAGGGGAGCCCAGCCAAAAGCAGGTTCTCATCACTCTTCCCATCGCCTTCATTCTCTCTGCTTCCTTCCCCTCATCTCTGCTTTCCTCTCCCGAGACAAAATTTAAAGAATTTCTTGTATGTTACATTCTAATTGTAGTATTACCTTCCTGTCTTTCTCTCAGTTCACCTGGTCTATTTTGCTCTCTGTGACGCCAATTGAGAAATGTGTCTGCCACTATTGATATTTGCTTGTACTTGGCTAAATATTGCTCTTGTGTCCGTGTTCCATGGAATGCCTAAGGTAGCAGCTCCTCAAATTTCATTTGCATCTCAGTCCCACATCTCAGATTAAAGTGGAGGTGAAAGGGGCCTAGTTGGTCTGGAAATTTCCACATTAGTCTGTTCCTGGGCTTGGCTGCAATAGCCATTCATGGGTCCAGGCACTCGGCCCCAGCCACCCACAGGCCATTGTTCCCTACACCTCCGCTGCCCTTGCCCTGAAACCTCTGACATCACTGTGCATACAGCAGCTTGGCCTGGTCCTGACCATCTCCGTTCCAGCGTCCATGCTGACTCCCTTGCCAGTTACCACTCCAACCTCAGCCTCTGCACAGGTGGCTGTGTCGATTCCTTAGCTGCTGCTCATCCTCTCACCTCCCACCACCACACCTAGCCTTTCTCTTTCTCCTTGCTGTAGAGCACGTTGAAAGAACCAATGACTTGTTGATCCAAACCAAGGCTTTTATTAACTAAAAGACTGGAGCATATCACAAGTAGGTCGACCAGTCCAAAATGACCTGGTGTGGCTAGGAGCAATCCTTTAAGGCCTGCCAGTAGGTGTGGCTACACTCTCAGCCAATCACAGTCATCCTACACTACAATCTATACATATACACATTGGTGATAGAATATGTGCTATCACACTTGCATCTCTTCCTATGAACTCATCCTTTCTTCCCACTTCTCTGGCCCTCATCAACCCCTCCCCCAATTCTCTTCAGGCCTCCTCTTCCTGCCACCCCTCTGGCCTCTCTAGCCACCAACCCCTTTTCCCCCTTCCCTCTGGCTTCCCCCACCCACAGTCCCTCAATACCCTCTTGTGTCCTCCTTCATTATTCACCTATGGGGATATTTGAACAAAATTAATCAGACCTATTTATAACAGAATTAACCTTTATGTACAGCACAGTATGAGCTATAAAACCTTTATAAAGGACTGTGGGAAAGTACTAGCAATAAATAGCAATAGTGGACAATTGTTAAACAGGTGGGAAAGTTTGTAGGGCTACAGCACACAATTTATCCAGCGTGGAAACGATGGTAGCGCTATTGTGTACAATTTATAAAGGCCATGGGTAAAAGCAATGGTGGACCTGCCCTCCCAGAATGCCATGTGGTACAGAAAGGGATGTGTGCGTGAACTGCATGGACAGAGCACTCATGGAGGGGTTTCTCTGCCACATGGCATTCTGGGAAGTCAGGTCTACCATCACTTTTTCCCTTGGCCTTCATAAATTGTGCGCTATAGTGCTACCAACTTTCTCAAGCTGCTTAAAAATTGTCTGCTATTTATTTCCCCTCTCTCTCCCTCTGCATCTTTCCCACGGCAAAGTTTATACCTTCATTTTAATCTTTTCTTCTTTCACGTTCCACACTCGCACAAAAAATTGGGTCATTTCCATCCCCCAAAGCAATTGCCCATTCTACACTTGCCTGATTCTAATGCTGGCGTCTGCAGACACTGGGGATTGTACTAGAGTTCAAGGCCATCAATTCCCAGTGTGAGATGATGTTATCTGATGCCAGCCTTGAGAAGATTTTCCTTTCACACTAGACACTTTAAAGGCCGATTGGCTGTTAATTCCTGGGACCATTTGCAAGTGTGAAAGGGGCTTTTGTGACCTGCTAAGTTTCTCCAGCAATTTACGACCATCACAGCATCTGCAGACTTCCATCTTTCACTCTTTTCTGCCTGCTCTTCGTTCAAGGTTATACCCATGCCTGGATGTCTTAGGAGTGGAGCACACAGAGTTCAGTGGTTGCTCAAGGGTCCTGGATGGTGTACACTGAATTCTGGATGCTGTGCAACATTTCAAGTTTTGATTTTTTTTTTCTTTGTTGCCACAAAACCAAATTAAGTACAGTATTGGCATGAACAAGGGAGGAAAAATAATAGGTTTGAGAATAAAGTGCACTTTTCCAGGACAGGGGAGGCACAGGTTCGATACAGAGGTAAAGCTTCTTCTACATTAAAGATTAAAAAGCACATGAATAAATACTGAATAAAGTTTATTTGACATTGTTAACTAACACATACTCCAAAGGCCATGACCTCAAGTCCGATGCAAAACTCTGCATTGAATGTAAGGAGCAGAAAAAGAGTAAAAGTCTCTCAGGAAAGGAGCAAATTACAGAGTAAAGCTTACATTTCAATTCAGAATGAAGACGTTTCGTACACTGTGACTTTGAAAATTAGCCTCTCTAAAGAAGAAGTAGTGGAATCCTAATATTTACCAGGATGTCAGGGCTGTGGACTGAAGCGAAACTAAAGGTTAACCTCATGTGTAGTCAGGTTTGGTCTTAACTACCTTAATATTTACTCTTCAATTAGAAAGCACCATTGCAAATCAAGGGGATATCCAATTAAAACTGTGTTTCACTCTTTGAAAAATATTGCAAAGTGAGAGAATATTCCAGAAAAATACTGCTCAGCAAATTTGTGGTCTTGTGGAATCTGTTGATTGGTGCCATGTTTTTTTTAAATTGGAGAAAACAACAGCCACACAAATCAATTAAACTGTAGCCCCCCCCCCCAAAGCATGAAGATAATTGTTTGGTGAAGTCTTCTATTCTTTGGAGAACAATCCTTTTGACGCACAGCGTGGATTTTTTTCTCCCTGCTCAGCCTGGTATTCAGTGACAGGTTGCTATGCAACTGGCACCCACTAGTCAGTCAGGGGACATCTGTGTGTTTTCCTTTCACCACATCTCAGTCACAATTACTTAAAACTATTGTGTCCTTGACAGTAAACTGCAGCATGAGGATGAGTTTGTTAAAAGAGGTGTCGATGCATCTCTTGTGTGTCTCAGCTCAGGAAACAGCCCTTGTGCACCAAACCAGATCTCCCGACACAACCTCCAATCAACAATGGCTGTCTACTGGCTGAAAAAAAACCTTTATTTCTTGACTTATAAACTGATGTTTTTGTCAAATATGAAGCTTCTGGATAAACGCTTCAGTACGCTGAGCCTCCAGCTTCTGGAGGGCTCCATGGCCATGTTGGTGTTGGCACACACCTCCAATGATCAGAGGTGTCCTCTCTGTGGTGTGCAGTGTGAAGGATCTGACTGGCGATAGGATGCAGCATGATAGTCCCTTTCTCTGGCACTCTGCCATTTCTTGACTTGGCTGACCTTTGGAGAGTCAGAAATTTTGCAAGTGACCCTTTGACCTGCTGGACTTGGTGAGCATGTCAGCAAAGCAGAATCCTTTCCTAATGTATTTATAGCTCACAGGGTATGGGTATCAGTGGCAACATCAGAGTTCACACTTATTTTTGGCCAGCATGGTTGGCGTCCCAGTTAGCACAACACTGTTACAGCGCCAGTGATCGGGACTGAGGTTCAAGTCCCACATGGTCTGTAAGGAGTTTGTACGTTCTCCCCAAGTCTGTGTGGGTTTTCCCCGGGAGAAATAAAAAATTATTATCAGAATGCATACATAATATCACATACAACCCTGAGGTTCTTTTTTCCTGTGGACGAGTCAGAATTTCCACTTATTGGTAATACAAAACTGTACACAACTATAACAAACTGACTGTGCGATACAGAAAGGAAAAGAATAATAAATAAAATGCAAATGAGTTCCTGACTGAGTTTGTTGTGGAGGAGTCTGATGGTGAGCCTGTGAACTGAGGTGATAATTAAGACTCACAACCAGGTTGGACTGGGTGAGGACAACAAACTTCACTTCATGAAAGATGTTATTGACTGCAGCATCCAATGTGTTTTATTTTTTCAGTTGCAAGGAAACAGCAGAAATTTATAACATTATGAGAGGTATAGATGGGGCAAGCAGGTAAGAATCTTTTACCTAGGCTAAAAATGTCAAATATTTGAAGGCATGGATTTAAGGAAGAGGGGAAAAATTTAAAGGGCAAGTTTTATTTCATTCAGTGAGTGGGTGCTGCCAATGGTCATGGTGGAAGCAGGCACGCTAAGAGAATTTAAGTGGTGTTTAGACAGACATGTGAGCATGCAGGGAATGGAGGGATTTGTTGTAGACAAAATGGCTGAAGGGCCTGCTTGGTGGTACTTATGTGTTCATCTTTTGGAGTTGTCTTGCATTTTATCAAAAACACCTGCCTAGAACACAGACATTACCAGATACATTGGGGAGGACCTGAAGAGGTCCCAAACATCACAGGGGTGCCAATCAAAATTTGGGAGGGGTTAGTTGGTGGTCAGGAGTCGAAAGGAATGATTCCAGTAAAGGAATGCTTCAATAAAAAGGAAAGAGAATGGATATAGTGCAAGCAGCCCACTGAAGTGAGGTCAATTGAAAACCATATCAAGTGGGCCGTGACCATAGTCTAAAAGATTGGTCTGTATTGGCCACCCATCTTGTACCTTGGGACCATACGTTGGCTTGGAGGACTCATACAACTCAAGCAGATGCTTTACTCAAACCTGGTATTTGTTTTGAATTATTGCCCTGATGTGTTGCTTGACGTACATTTCTGAGTGAGTGTTGAGTCCTTGTTGAGTGCCCTAAACTGAAATCACTGCATGATTTCCTACAGTACATGGCCACTCTGAGGCAACCCACTGCTGCAGCTGCCTTCTTCAATATGATCGAGTTCAATGCCAAGGTCTCTCCAACAAGGTATAATGGTTAATAGATGGATGAGAGTAGAGGTGTGCACAGCCCTCAATTAGATGAAGACCTTTTCATACACAAGACCAAAAAAACTATTCATCCCCAAGATCAATGAGGCTAAAACCTGAAAGATCTATTTTCTTGGCCTAAAATCCACCACGTTGTCAGTTGACATCTGTGTGTCAGGCATTCAAAGCTAAGCATAGCAACCAGCTCACTGACTGGTGAATAATGCCACTTTGGAGAATAAACTATCAAGCGATGTGGTACGGATCTATGTACAGCAGTTTCCAGATTAAGCTGTGAAGTGTTTGCTGATCTCTGCAAAGGCACTGGAAGGTACTGCAATTAATTCTGGTGAATGCCCCTACCTCCACCCCCCCCCACCACCACCATAACAAAGGAGGCAACAATAAAAGCCACTCATCACTTTTAATCACGGAGGGACTCTCCTTTATGAAGCTGCATGGTGTGGATCATGTGCAGCTCTCTGGAGTTCCCTTGGGTTCCCCTGCTTGGATGAGCAGACTTTTTGTCACGCCCCCTCCTCCCCAACCCCCTCCCCCCCAATATTCTTCCTGAGCGAGTTAGCACATTCAGAAAAGAGACAAATCAGGTCTTTCACAAATCGTTAGTAGGGGTTAATTACTTATTTCCTGCCCATCTTCTCCCAAATCTGTGATATTTTGGTAGGTGGAGTTCCATCACAGCCCAGACATTTCCCCTTCTCCCTCCTCTCATCAGGGAGGCAGCTTTAAGAGTGTGAAAGCATGTGCTAACAGGCTTAAGGATGGGTTCTTCCCTGCAGCCATCAGGCTCCTAAATGAATCCCATAACAGTGTTATCAGACTCCCCATACTTGGTGCGAATTAAGCTTCCTTTTCATTGCAATCCCAACTCTGTAATTGTGCTCTTTGCCCAGCTGCATGAATGCTGGAGATAATCTGTTGGTCCACCTGCAGAAGAACGTTTCTCATTGTACTTCGTACTTAGTGACAAATAAACTTAAAGTGAGACCATTAGTGAACAATAAATCCTCACTGTTATGCCTTCCGCCATGGATGACTCAGTATTGTCTGATCCAATGTTGAGCATGAGGAACAATTATTTTTTCTCCAATTAGTCCAGCAATCTTCATTTTGAGGGAATTTTTTCCTCAAACAGATCTGCAGAGGGCACTTGAATTTCAATCTATAGACTCAATTTATATCTACAGGTAGCTGGAGGGCCTGCTCTTCAGTAATGAGAAAATGGAGCTCATTTTCTCAACCTACCGGGAACATGAAGCATCAGTTTAAGAATGGAAGGATAAGACTGGGAGTATTCCTCACATCCTTACCTAGTCCCCACTCCCCATCCAATCCTCACATTCCATGCATCTTTTCATTCTTTGGTGCTATTGATGCCACACTTGAGTATACTCAGCAATGAAGAGGCCACAGCCCAATGTTTCCCAGAACTGGGTGGTTACGCCACTGGTCATCTCATCGTCAATCCCTTATCCCAAGACTATGGCCACTTGGTGAGGAGCGTCGTACTCAACATCAATCTTATCAACTCATCTGTCCCAAAGATTTCATTCCCACTCCACTCTGCTCAAGCTTTGGGGCCGCAGAGTTAGTGTTGCGGTTAGCGCCATGCTGTTATAGCGCCAGCAATCGGGAGCGGGGTTCGAATCATGCACTGTCAGTGCATTCTGTACATTCTCCTTGCATCTGCGTGGGTTTTCCCCCAGGGCTCCAGTTTCCTCCCACCATTCAAAACTTACTGGGGTTGTAGGTCAATCGGGGGTAATTGGGCGACACAGGCTCAAGGCCCAAAATGGCCTGTTACTGTGCTGCATATCTAAATGTAGCATTTTAAAAAAAATGTAAACATTTAAAATTCTGATTCTGATCAAGTAGCGTACACCAGTTCATACACCAGTCCATACCAGGAGTCACTTACTCTTGAGTTATCATGCACAGAAACAGAATACAAAAATTAAGGAATTTACTATTTTAGGCACAAATATAGTGGACTATTTGGTGAAATATTATTTAATACGGATTCACTTTTTAAAATAACTAGAATAAGAAAAAAATGGAAGTCATTTGCAGTTTTACATGACATGAGGTGTTTGATGTTTGCCCCAATGGCTGATAAACAACACAAAATCACAGAATCATTACGGCATGTCGAATCCATCCCAGAAATCTCATGTCCCTCACTCCTCCTCTGGAGCCCTGAAAATTAACCGTATCCATTTCCCTTTTGAAAGTCTCGCTGTCTCTGTTCCCACAACCCAGGTCAGATCAACATTACTCTGTGCAAAGACCTTTCTCCTCATTCTCTCTTCATCTTCTGCCCATCCTCTTGAATGTCTGGTTGGCCATAATTAGAAAATTCCTCCCTCTGCTTCCCCTATCTAAATCTATGATCTCAGCACCCCAATCTCTTCAACCTTCTTTTGCAAAAGGAAAGCCATCCCAAGTTTTCCAATTTAAATGTAGCTGTAGCCTTTAATCCCTGGAACTGATCAAGAAAATCTTTTTCAACAGAAGTTGAAAAATTTCCAACTTAGTTCTTCAGACTTATGTTTTAGATGTGGTCTAGAAATAGGTACTTTTTTCATTCGACTTGGTCTTGTCCTAAGGTTAAAAGTTTTTGGTTACTGATTAAATTGTTTTTGGAACAGATATTAAAAGTGAATTTACCTTTAGATCCAATGTTATTTTTACTAGGAGATATTAAGTCGATAGTTCTAAGATTGAGATTGACTATGTATCAAATTGAATGTTTTCGTTTGGCACTGGCAGTTTCAAAAAAGTGTTTAGCTATTACATGGAAACCTGATATGATTTTAAGTATGAATAGATGGCATAATGAAATGAGATCTTGTATTCCTTTAGAAAAGATTACATATAATTTAAGAGAAAAATATATTTTTCTTTATTAAAGTTTGGAGCCCTTATCTGAAAATTATTGGTGTTCAAATTTGATATCTCGGTCCACTTCGATGGATGCCACCACTCCTGGAGCTGGAAAGTTTAAATATGATTGTAGTAGATGATGATCTCCATTTTCTTTAATTTGAAGGTGGGGAAGGGAGGAAGGGAGGAAGGGAGGGTATTAGTGGGGTGGTTGGGGAGGATGGATTTTTTTATATATAAACAACTTATCACATTATGTTTGTATCAATATATAGTAACTAATATTATGTTATGTGATATTAAATTTTAAATAAAATATTAATAAAAAAGAAAATATTTTCTGCATTTTTCCTAAAGTGGACATGCAGAATTAGCCAGAATTGAGCTTTACAATTTAACAAAGTTTCCTTGCTTCTGTATTTATTACTCTTTTTATAAAAGCCAAGATCCCATATGATTTATTAGCAACATGTCATGCCAATTCCAAAGATTTATACATATACATACCTAGCTCCCCCTGTTCCAGTGAAATCTTTTGATGTGTTCCATTCAGGTTATACTGTCTCTCCCTTCATTTTTACAGCAAAAATGATTTTTTTTTGGTGTATTCTGTCTTTATTCACTTACTACTCACCATGTCTCCAAGTTTAGTGCCAGCTGCAAATGTTGATGCTATATTTTACATTTATATCCGAGTTACTAATACAAAACATCTGTAACCCCCCCCCACGAGAGCAACCCCTGTTGATCACCTCGTCTGATACACAACCATTTATCATGATTGCAAATGCAAGCCTGATGATGGGTGCAGACCAGGAATTTTGGTTACCCTTTACTTCATGTCAATGCTGTGTGACCTGCTGAGTTTCTCCATCACAGGAGGCAGCCCGGTTGGTGTAGCAGGTAGCCCCCAAGCTGTTACAGTGCCAGCGATTGGGACCAGGGTTTGAATCCCACTGTAAGGAGTTTGTACATTCTCCCCGTGTCTGTGTGGGTTTTCCTGGGGCCTCCAGCTTCCTCCCACTGTTCAAAACGTACTGGGGGTGTAGGTTAATTGGGTGTAATTGGGCAGCATGGACTCACGGGCCAAAATGGCCTGTTACCGTGATTTAAAAAAAAATTAAAATTGGGAATTGCATTCGACTCCAGTGTCTGCAAATGTTCTTGATTAACTCCTTTGCCATGGTTCTCTGCTTCTTAAATAGACAATTTATTTAATCCTTACAACCATATTTATTCCACAAGCATCAATTTTCCTAATGGTATTTAAAGAACTTTGTCAAGCTCCTTCTAAATGTTTACATAATTATTTCCTGCATTCCTGAGCCGACTTGCTCTTCATCAAATCGAAACAAAAAAGTCAGTTTTGTCAAATATAATCTGTGCTGACTCCTATTGATTTAAACTTCACCAAATGCTTATTCACTTTTTGCTGATGTTTTCTTTATTGACAAGCTCCCACACCCTGTGAACTCCGCACGTGTACGGTTACTCTGAGCGAATGTCTACACTGCACGTGCTGTGTGGAGAAAGAGATGTTAAAGCCACGCCCCATCAATCCTCTCAACTGGATCTAAAGTCATGCCATGGCACTGTTTGAACAAGAGCCAGGAATCATCTCTAGTTCCTTGGCCAATACCTGTTAGTCATTCATCAGCTATGATTAACTCATTCATCATCGACTGCTGTTTCTGGGATCCTGCTGTGGTTAGTTTATTGATGCAAGCTCCACAAATACACGCCACACTTGAAATGTCAATCGTTCACTGCAAATCATGGAGTTATATGGTGAGTTGGTGTATGTTTTTAAAAGCACTTATCAGACTATCGGTCTCACGTGCAATTGTGATTGCAACATGGTTTTCTACAGTTAATTATTAAAGACTCAATACAATTAGAGAAAAAAAAACTGTCATGCTTGATGCCATTTGGCCCATTAGATCTGTGTTAGCTATAAAAGTCTCCCCAGTGTAGTCCCACCCTCCAGCCCGAGCCCACATCCAAGAACTGCTAACATTTCAGTCTCTACCCCCTGCAAAGGCACATCCCATCATATCCAGGTGAATTCTTCTTCTGTCACCCTTCTGCCAATTACTTTATGACTATTTATTCAGCCAAAGGAAATTGGTCCTTCTGATTTATTCCATCTAAATGTTTCATAATTTATCTACCCAAGTCTCCTGTCACATTCCTCTGCAGCTTATCCAATTGTTCCTTGTGCCCACTCGTTAACCATAGACGGTAACTCATCTAGGAGAGGGAAAACTCTGATTTCAAACCTCCGCTGCCATGTGGCAATACCTGCTCACATAAAAGGCTTTGAGACTAAACCCTGGGGAAAAATCTAGGGTTGGAATCCCAAAGGCAGCTGACTGCTGTATCCAGCACTGGCTCGGCAACTCCTGCAATGCTGCTGGTACCAAACTGTATTGACTTTCATCGTTCCTTTGGACCAGTCATAAGCACAGAGAGGGGGCTTCCCACTGCATGGGCAATAGACAGATCTCAATATCTCTGGCTTGTGCCCTGGAGAGGCCACTCCAGCTTCACTTTATAGCTTCGGACAGGTGCAGTACCCCTGGTCAACCAAGACCGACGGAGGCCACACACCATTATTCCCATTACTTTCCCCTCCATTTCCCCAATGTATACATTGCACTATGGGTCGTTTACCTATCTACCACACAGTCTATGAAAGAACCTGCACAACATGTGTAAGGGCTACCTAATGGACCTGCACCTTACTGACCCATTCTACAATACTTAATGGGAACCTCTTGCAACATAGCTGTGATGGGCCTTTGCTCCTCCCTGATCAGTCTGGGTATTCAAAGCTCAGGCTTCAGCTCATCATCTCGAAACTGAAGATCCTTGAACTGCAGCCACTTACGGGATGGATCATTGCCGTAGATACCGATTTCCAATGTATAACAAATGCAACATCACATTGGTTCTGCACCTGCCTTAATTTAATTAATAATTTAATCAATAATTTATTTAGATCTTTAAAAATAAAGCTTCATCATTGTACTTGTCTCAAAGAAGTTTCGAACTCAAAGTCAACATTGGTCAGATCGCACAACAGGAGGACTTGCCATGTCTTCACAGAACCTGCATTTATATGTATTCCCAGACACCAGGGATCTGACAGTTGGGGTTGTTGACCAAGTTACCTTGAGGACTGGGACTAATTGCTTATCATGTTTACTACTTGCTTATGACTCCAAATGAAAACTATAAACTTAAGGAGGTCAAAGTTTAAGACTAAATTAAAGAAATATACTGCAAAAATAAAAGCACCCCATTACTCGAAGTCCACCTCCAATGTGAACAGTGTCCATTAACAAACTGGTCCTGCTCTGTAGATCTGATGTTTGCCATTGAATTTGTCTGGCTGGTTACTCACCATTTCACCTGAGCAATAATAAACAGTTAGAATTGACGTCATCACCATGTGTGCTGAACAATTGACAAAGTATGGGTACATCATCTGTTGTCAGCTCCAAGGAGTCTCGAGTTTATTCTGTTTCTTCCTTACTCTCATCACTACAAGACACAATCAGTGATGTATCAAAAATTTAATTCTCTTAATTCCTCTCTTGAAGCTCCAAAATTCTGCTCTCGCCACAAAATCCCATTTCATAGCCATTGCTTCCAGGATGCACTCTGTTGAGATCCAGCCAGTCTCACCTTCTCCCTGTCACTCTCCTCCCTCTGCATAACTTGCAGCTCCACTTACTCCTTCTCTAGTCTCTACTCTCCCTCTCTGCTCCACATTCACTCCCCCACTCTCAGCCAGACTCTCACTTACCCCCCCAGACTGCCTCACCTTCCCTCCCTTCCTCTCCCTCCAGACACTCTCATTCTGCCCCTTCAATCCTTCCCCTACACTCATTCCCTCTCCTGCTCTTCCCTGCGTTGCCATACTCTCCCACTTTCACACACTCTCCAGCCCCCACTACGTTCCATGCTCCTTCCTGCATTTGATCACTGCCCATCACCCTACTCTCCCTCCTGCACCATTTGGCCCTCTCCCCACCTCTGTTCCCCCACCTTCCCTACTCCCTGCTCACTCCTGTCCCTTGGTGAGGTCCCCAAACCTCGGCTGCTTGTTCTCTCTCTCTGTCTCATTCTCTCCCTTTTCTCTATCTTGTCTGTTTCTCTTTCCTTGAGTCTCTCACAGTTTGTTCATTTTTTCCCTCTATTTATACATTTCTTTGTCCCTGCCACTCTGTCTTCATCACTCACTCTCACTATTTCCCTCTATCTCTACCTCATTCTCTCAGATCTCCTTGTGTATCTCACACTGTGTTCATTTTCTTCTGTTTGTACATTCTTTGACCCATTGCTCTGTCTTCATCTCTCTCTTTCTCCCTCCCTCCCTCCCCGGGAGAAGCTCAGTCATCCTTCCTGATTCACACATTCTAGTTATATTTTTGTTCAATGACTAGATTTACCACACTTAAATTTGCAATAGTTGAGGTAATGTCAATTAAATCAATTTCCTGTGAGAAATGAAAGCCACCTGTAGCAAGGAAGTAAAATTAAACTTTGTGCAATCATTACATTTACACCAAGAAACCAGCTTCTGCAAAGTCTACAACAGCACAACACTTATGGTGCCTAGAAGAGAAAGTCTTCTCTCAAATTAGAATAGTTGGTACAGGGGATCCACAATTAAGTGTTGTGCAGCAACAAGTGAGAATTTCAGTGCATTCGTACATTCAATCTGAGGCGCCTGCAAGCTCAAACCAAGACACAAGAGAAACTTGTCCGTGAACTACTCTTCGCAGACGATGCCACTTTAGTTGCCCATTCAGAGCCAGCTCTTCAGCGCTTGACGTCCTGTTTTACGGAAACTGCCAAAATGTTTGGACTGGAAGTCAGCCTGAAGAAAACTGAGGTCCTCCATCAGCCAGCTCCCCACCATGACTACCAGCCCCCCCACATCTCCATCGGGCATACAAAACTCAAAACAGTCAACCAGTTTACCTATCTCGGCTGCACCATTTCATCGGATGCAAGGATCGACAACAAGATAGACAACAGACTCGCCAAGGCAAATAGCGCCTTTGGAAGACTACACAAAAGAGTCTGGAAAAACAACCAACTGAAAAACCTCACAAAGATTAGCGTATACAGAGCCGTTGTCATACCCACACTCCTGTTCGGCTCCGAATCATGGGTCCTCTACCGGCATCACCTACGGCTCCTAGAACGTTTCCACCAGCGTTGTCTCCGCTCCATCCTCAACATTCATTGGAGTGACTTTATCCCTAACATCGAAGTACTCGAGATGGCAGAAGCCGACAGCATCGAATCCACACTGCTGAACATCCAACTGCGCTGGGTAGGTCACGTTCTCGAATCATGGGTCCTCTACCGGCATCACCTACGGCTCCTAGAAAGCTTCCACCAGCGTTGTCTCCGTTCCATCCTCAGCATTCATTGGAGCGACTTCATCCCTAACATCGAAGTACTCGAGATGGCAGAGGCCGACAGCATCGAATCCACGCTGCTGAAGATCCAACTGCGCTGGGTAGGTCACGTCTCCAGAATGGAGGACCATCGCCTTCCCAAGATTGTGTTATATGGTGAGCTCTCCACTGGCCACCGTGACAGAGGTGCACCAAAGAAGAGGTACAAGGACTGCCTAAACAAATCTCTTGGTGCCTGCCACATTGACCACCGCCAGTGACCTGATATCGCCTCAAACCGTGCATCTTGGCGCCTCACAGTTCGGCGGGCAGCAACCGCCTTTGAAGAAGACCGCAGAGCCCACCTCACTGACAAAAGACAAAGGAGGAAAAACCCAACACCCAACCCCAACCAACCAATTTTCCCTTGCAACCGCTGCAACCGTGTCTGCCTGTCCCGCATCGGACTTATCAGCCACAAACGAGCCTGCAGCTGACGTGGTCATTACCCCTCCATAAATCTTCGTCCGCGAAGCCAAGCCAAAGTAAAAGATATATATGTGTACACACACACCCTCACCAAACACACACCCACCCACCCACACACATACACACACCCAAACCCACACCCACCCACACACACACACACCCACCCACACACACCCACCCACACACACCCACCTACACACACACCTACCCACACACACACCCAGACAAACAAACACACACCCACACACACACACCCACACAAATACACACACCCACCCACTCACCCACCCACCACATCCACACACACCCACACAGACACACACCCACACCCACACACCCACCCACGCACACCCACCCACACACACCTTCACACACCCATCCACCCACACACACACACACACACAAACACACACACTGTCCCACAAACACACCCACATACACACACACCCACACACCCACCCACACACACCTACACACAGACCCACCCACACACACACCCACACACACTTACACACACCATCCACACACCCACCAACACACACACCCACCAACACACACACACCCACACACACCCACCCAGACAAAGACCCACACACACACCTACCCACACACACACCCAGACAAACACACACACCCACACACACACACACCACATCCACACACACCCACACAGACACACACCCACACCCACACACCCACCCACGAACCCCACACACACCTTCACACACCCATCCACCCACACACACTCACAAACACACACACACCCACACACACCCATCCACCCACTCACACACACACAAACACACACACACTGACCCACAAACACACTCACATACACACATACCCACCCACACACCCACCCACACACACCCACACACACATACACACCCACCCACACAAACACACACACACACACACACACCCACCCACACACACCTACCCACACACACACACACACACACACACACACACACATTCACACACCACATACATTCTCACTCTCACACACACCACACACACAGGGCAGACCAACGTCTCTTGAGTAAGCCCAAGGAAAAGAGAGGGACAAGGCTACGTTACTTCAAAGATTGTGTTTGCTATTGGTTCACTGGTGAGTCGTACAAGTAGGTTGGAGATGGACAGAAAACATTTGCTAACCTCCTGAAATGTCATGAAGAGTAAAGAGCAGGCAAACAACTAAAAGTTGCTCAGTGAGAATGTATGCGAACCTTGGCTAAACAGTTGGAGAAGGATATGACCAGGCAGAGGTTCATTGCTTACTGTGGCTAGGTCACTTCGCTGTTACTGATTGACTGACAATTGAGCATCAGAACTATATTATTATGCTATTCCTTAGGTTTAATGCTTAAAACAACATTTTTTTGCGAGCTGCTTGAACCAACAAAGCACTCAATTCCTGTCGTGGTTTATTTTCAGTTCCTAAGCAAACCGCGCGTATTGCCTACTGAGAAATATAGTTCTTTATTATACACCCATAAGAACACATCTTTCCCCTTTTGAAAAAACACAAACACAATGTAGATAACAAGGGTATCTACTTTCCGTGGCCAGTCTCTTTCCACTCAGCGTTTTTCAATCAGTTCTTTAGATGGTTTAACTGTCCTTTTTGGTCTGCTGCGTTAGTATTCCTGTGAACCCTGAATAACATGTTCCTTTTCTACATGCGCCGGCCCCTTTTGTGTACTGACCGGTGACGGTTCACGACCATGGATTGGAGCTTGTGGTGGTAGGTAGATCGACATGGTTCCTTCTCAGAGGTGCCCCTCCTTTTGTCTGGGTCTGGGAAGAGTGTGGATCTATTTCCTCTTGCACATATCCTTGCATGGCCCATGCACCAGAATTGTGCTCTCAGATTTGCACTTGAACTCCAGGCTTCAGCATTGGTAGACTTTTCGCAGTCTTATCGTGATACTGTTTCTTAACATAACATAACAATTACAGCACGGAAACAGGCCATTAGGCCCTTCTAGTCCGCACCGAACCAAACACCCCTTTCTAGTCCCACCTCCCTGCACAATGCCCATAACCCTCCATCTTCTTCTCATCCATATACCTGTCCAACCTTTTCTTAAATAATACAATTGACTCCGCCGCCACTATTTCTCCCGGAAGATCATTCCACACGGCTACCACTCTCTGAGTAAAGAAGTTCCCCCTCATGTTACCTCTAAACCTCTGCCCCTTAATTCTTAACTCATGTCCTCTTGTTTTAATCTTTCCTCCTCTTAACGGAAATAGTCTATCCACATCCACTCTGTCTATCCCTTTCATAATCTTAAATACTTCTATCAAATCACCTCTCAACCTTCTGCGCTCCAAAGAATAAAGACCTAATCTGTCCAATCTCTCCCTATACTCTAGATGCTTAAACCCAGGTAACATTCTGGTAAACCTTCGCTGCACTCTCTCCACTCTGTTTATATCCTTCCTGTAATTAGGCGACCAGAACTGCACACAGAACTCCAAATTAGGCCGCACCAACGTCTTATACAATCTCAACATCACCTCCCAACTCCTATATTCCATGCAATGATTGATAAAGGCCAGCATACTAAAAGCCTTCTTCACCACCCTATTCACGTGAGTTTCTACCTTCAGGGAATGATGTACCGTTACTCCTAAATCTTTCTGCTCTTCTGTATTCCTCAATGCTCTCCCATTTACCACGTATGTCCTATTCTGATTCTTCTTACCAAAATGAAGCACCTCACACTTATCAGCATTAAATTCCATCTGCCATTTTTCAGCCCACTTTTCTAAGCAGCCCAAATCCCTCTGCAATCCTTGAAAACCTTCTTCATTATCCACTATTCCACCTATCTTAGTATCGTCTGCATATTTACTAATCCAATTCACCACCCCATCATCTAGATCATTAATGTATATAACGAACAACAATGGGCCCAATACAGATCCTTGAGGCACACCACTGGTCACCGGCCTCCAACCTGACCGACAATTATCCACTACCACTCTCTGGCCTCTCCCTTTCAGCCAATGTTCAATCAATTTGACTATCTTAAAATTTATACCTAAAGACTGCACCTTCCTAACTAACCTTTCTCTTCTTCCACTTTAGCCTGTTTGACCTTGTGTTGCTCCTTTAGATGTCAACAGATTTTGAATGATGCATTGGAAGGTTGGTCCGTATGTGTCAACCCATTTGGCCAGGAGAAAGGCCATTCTATAGTGGCACACTTCTATAGAATCATAAGATTTCTGTGGAAATCCTCTTGTGCATCATGCACTTTCTTCATGAAGCTCTTCATCACCTTGACAGAATTTTCTGTTAGGCCAAATACACTTAAGGCAAAGGATTCAAATTCACTGCTCAAAAATTGTGGACCATTGTCTGATACGATTTCACAAGGAACTCCATGCTTTGCAAAACATGTTTTTTAAGAAAGTGATAATTGCTTCACTGGATGTTGACAGCAGCGTGGCCTCCGCTGAGTAATTGGAAAAATAATTTGTTACTACAGTCAAATAAATCTACTCCAACTTTGAAGTAGAGCCTGTCTGGTATAGGGTGTGGTGTAACCATATCTGCTTGCTGCTTTAGTCTGTAGGTAAGGCATATTTCACATAAAGCAGTGGTCTGGTGCATGTCTTGGTTCATTCTTGGTGGACCCCCATGCAATGATGTCACCCTTCATGGTCTCAACTCCAGGTATATTTTCAAAGATCATGTGGATGGTTTATGGTAATTTCTGATGCAGACAAGATCCCAGATGGTAGCCAAAGAAAGAGATATCTTCCTTGTGGAATATTGAAGGTGCATAGCCTCGAACTTGCCTCAACGAGCTTCATCTGCCAAATGCCTGAAAACCGACACATGATTTCCTCCCAAGTCAACAAATTAGAATGCTCTATCTGGATGGCTTTATTGAGATCTCTTGAGTCCAGACATATTCGCAATGCTCCAATTTACTGTTGCATGATGACCAGTGAGCTGACCCAATCTGTAGGTTCTTCAATTTTCTGTATATCATCAATTCCATGCACATCAGTACTTGTTTAACTTTGTCTAGAAGTGGAAGTGGAACTTTCCTGCATGTATGGACAACAGGAGCCACTGTTTCATCTATGTGGATCTTGTGCACACCAGGTAAACATCCAAGCCCTTCAAGGACATCTGTGTACACTTCCATGAGTGTTGTGTGCTAATCTTCAGTCTGTGAAGCCACTAGGAAGACTCTTTTCACCAGGTTGAGCTCTTCACATGCACTCAGACCTAATATTGTCTGTACTCTTTTCTACAATGAGAAAATCTGACTTTAGATGTCACCCTGTCATCAACTTTTGGTTCCCACACAAACCACATGCATTGCCTACTGGGAAATATAGTTCCTCTATTACACATGCATAATAACACCTGCGTGTGGATCAACATTCCTGAATTGGGTGAATTTCTCCTGATCGGTAACATTTGTAATGCCACCTTAGATTAATAACCCTAACCCCTCCAATTCTCACCAACTCTCCCAGATTTTAACCACCACCAACCCATGCATTTTTTGAGATACAAAATAAAGTTGGAGCTCTTGGAGGAAAGCTCTATAGAACATGCAAACTCTACACAGATAGTTCCAGAAGTCAAGATTTAACCTTGGCTCCTGAGACGTGAGGCACACTTAGCACCATGTGGTGCCAGGATCTCTAATTCTGGCCACAGTCAAATGGTTTAACTTGCCATTTTACTGATTGAACTAATTTTTGATTTATCAGGAATGGAATACAGCACTCTGCTCTGAATGTTGGGCATCCCATGATCAACCTCATCCTTCCCTCCCTCACAAACCACAACACCCCATTTTTCTTGCATATGCCTATCCAAGTGTCTTAAATGCCCCTGTTGTGCTTGCCTCCACCATTGGCCCTGGCAATACATTCCAGATACCCGCCATTCTCAGTGTTAATACCTACCTCTGATATCTCCTTGGAACTTTCCTCCTCTCACCTTAAACAGATGTCCTCCGGTATTGATCATCGCCGGCCTGTCGACTCTTTGCCTCTCATAATCTTATACACATTCGTTAAGTTGCCTCTCTAACTTTAACACTTAAAATGCAGGTGAGCAATTGGAAGCATATCCAGCTGTTCCTGATTATCATTTTGGATTCACAAGAGACATAGCAGAGATTTGTTCTGACGATTTATCCATAGATGTTCCTCTATTTACAACGGTTTGCCTTACAGTTTTTGGAAGTTATGACGGTAAGAAAGCAATACATATTCAGTGAATTCCACGATCAGCATGAAGAAGAACTGGCCCAGTTGATGGTATCGAAGGATTACTTGTCACGGGGATGGAAGATCATCTGCAAAAGCGGATAGCGCTGAGCCTACTGATGATACAGGCTAAAGCAATATGTCTTTTTGATACGCTTAAAGAGCCTGCTAATCATTGTATGTACACCCAAACATTTACAGAAAGTCATGGGTGGTTCTAACGCTTCAAACAGTTACAAGATTTACATAATGTGAAGATTAGCTAGTCAAAATTGATAGCTTCTTGCAGACTACGCCTGTTAAACCAGTAACGAGTGTCGAACCCCACCAGCTTCTATGAGTGTCAATACCCCGTCATCTTCTACAAGTGTCGATGTGCCACTGCCTGCTATGAGTGTCAATGCCCCACTGCCTTCTACGAGTGTTGATGCGCCATCACCTTCTACCACCTTCTAGAACTATTGATGCCCCACCACCTTCTACAAGTGTCGATGGGAGGAGTCACGTGATGGAGTAGTGGCCGGACGGTGAACTCCAGCCCTCTCCAGAAAAGTCGGAAAAAACAAAGGAAAACACAAAGGCACAAAATTAAAAATTAAAGTAAAGTGAATATAAAGGTGGAAAGAAGATGGCGACGAAAAAAGAAAAATCAAAACCAATGGTAAGAAGAGAGGAAGAGAAGACAATGGAAGAAGAAGGAGAAGGCCTTACCTGTTCGAAGAGGCCCGCGGTGGAGAGAGAAACCCGCTCCCTCAGGTCGGTAGAAAGTGGACTACAAAAATGGCTCGCTGAGCCGAGTAAAAGTGCGCGATGCGCATGCAAAAAAACACACCGACGGGAGGGGTGACCAGCTGGGGAGTCGATCTCCACAGCCGGCAATGACAGCTGCAGAACACCTGCAGCAAGAGGAGAATATAGAAGACAATGAAAACAAGAAAGAAGAGAAGAAAATGACAACAAAGAAACAACAGATGGCCAACCCAGAGGAAGAAGAAGAGGAAGAGGAAGAGTACAGTGAAATAGAAGAAGAAGGGAAAGGCAAGATAAAGGATATACTTTCTCTTATTAAAGAATACATGGAGTCATTTAAAGAATGGGAAGCACAAGAATTTAATGATTTAAGAAGTAGAATAAACAATACAGAAGAGAAAATGAATAAAATAGATATGACCTTATCAGAAATGGGAAAAAGAATGGACAAGGTGGAAGAACGAGAAGCAGCAGTAGAAATGGTGGTAGAGGACTTAAAAAAGAAATTAGAGGAATCTAATAAAAAAGTTAAAGAGACACAAGAACTGTTAGCTCAGAAAATAGATATAATGGAAAATTATAACAGAAGAAATAACATAAAGATAGTGGGCCTTAAGGAAGATGAAGAAGGCAAGAATATGAGAGAGTTTATAAAAGATTGGATCCCTAGGATCCTAGGATGTCCAG
The DNA here is from genome assembly GCF_036971445.1 of Narcine bancroftii. Classification (NCBI taxonomy): domain Eukaryota; kingdom Metazoa; phylum Chordata; class Chondrichthyes; order Torpediniformes; family Narcinidae; genus Narcine; species Narcine bancroftii. Next base: position 42,537,269 of record NC_091480.1, on the reverse strand, counting down.
AACTACAGCAAGAAATGGAAATAGAAAGGGCACATAGAGCATTGGCCTTTAAATCACAACCACAACAAAAGCCAAGATCTATTTTAGTAAAATTCCTAAGATATACTACAAGAGAAAAGGTACTGGAGAAAACAATGGAATAAGTAAGAGAGGGCAACAAGCCACTGGAGTACAAAGGGCAAAAAATCTTCATTTATCCAGATATAAGTTTTGAACTCCTGAAGAAGAGAAAGGAGTTCAATACAGCAAAGGCGATTTTATGGAAGAAAGGGTATAAATTTATACTAAAGCATCCAGCGGTATTGAAAATATTTATTCCAGGACAGCAAAACAGACTATTCTCGGATCCAGAGGAAGCACAAAAATTTGCAGAACAATTACAAAATAGACTGAGAGATGAAGACATGTAACGAGAGTACAAAAGACTGCGAACTAAAAAGACAGATAAGTTTTGAACTCCTGAAGAAGAGGAAGGAGTTCAATACATCGAAAACGATCTTATGGAAAAAAACTATTCTCGGATCCAGAGGAAGCAAGGAAATTTGCAGAACAACTACAAAACAAACAGAGAGATGAAGACATGTAATAAGAGTAAAAATGACCACGATTTATATGTATGTGGGTAAAGAGGTATATGTGTGATACATGAATGTATCCATATTTAGAGGAAAATATAGATAGTATAGACAAGAATTAATAAGGGAAGGAAATGGAATAGAGGGAATAAGGAGGGAATTAAAAGAGTGACCTTTGTTACATATGAAAAGTGAAATCTTTTCTGGGGGTGCTGGGTGGGGACGAGTTACGGTCACTGCAAAATCAGCTGACGCTTGCGAGTGAATTCGCAAATCCAAATGGAGAGAGGAGATGTGGTTGTCCGACAAGGGATAAAGGACAACTCAGGAGGGGAAGGGGAGATTGGGGCTAAAGAAGTTTTAAATAGGAGAATAAGGAAAATGTTTGATGTTTTAGGAATGTTGTCTTATAAAGGGTTCAAAACAAGAAAACAGAAATGGATAAGAAGGAAAGGTAATGATCGAGAAACGGAAAGGGAAGATAAACAAAGTATAATATGGCTACGTTGAACTATATGACTTTAAATATTAATGGAATACATAACCAAATTAAAAGGAAGAAACTGCTAAATTTACTGAAAAAAGAAAAAATTGATATAGCATTTGTGCAAGAAAATCATTTAACTGAATTGGAGCACAAGAAATTAAAGAGAGATTGGGTAGGACACGTAACAGCCGCATCGTATAATTCAAAAGCAAGAGGAGTAGCTATATTAATTAGTAAAAATGTGCCATTTAAAATAGAAGAGGAAATAATAGATCCAGCAGGGAGATATGTAATGATAAAATGTCAGATATATTCAGAGTTTTGGAATCTACTCAATGTATATTCACCTAACGAAGAAGATCAAAAGTTTATGCAAGATATCTTTTTGAAGATAGCAGATACGCAAGGGAACATATTAATAGGAGGGGATTTCAACCTGAATTTGGATTCAAATATGGACAAAACTGGGAAAAAAATTAACAGAAAGAACAAAGTAACCAAATTTATAATTAAATCGATGGAAGAAATGCAACTTTTGGATATATGGAGGAAACAACACCCAAAGGAAAAGAAGTATTCATATTACTCGGCTAGACATAAAACATACTCAAGAATAGACCTATTTTTGTTATCAGCTCGTATGCAAGATAGAGTAAAAAAAACAGAATATAAAGCTAGAATACTATCGGACCATTCACCCTTAATATTGACAGTAAAGTTAGAGGACATCCCTCCAAGAATGTATAGATGGAGATTAAACCCCATGTTACTTAAAAGGCAGGATTTTAGAGAATTTATTGAAAAACAAATTAAAATGTATTTTGAAATAAATACGAAATCAGTGGAAGATAAGTTTACACTATGGGATGCAATGAAAGCATTCATTAGAGGGCAAATAATAAGTTATGTAACCAAGATGAAGAAGGACTATAATCAGGAAACAGAGCAGTTGGAAAGGGAAATAGTAAATATAGAAAAAGAATTAGCAATGAAGGAAGATACAACTAAAAGAAGAGAATTGGCGGATAAAAAAATAAAATATGAAACACTACAAACATATAAGGTAGAGAAGAATATAATGAAGACAAAACAGAAATATTATGAACTAGGTGAAAAAACGCACAAAATCCTAGCATGGCAGCTTAAGACAGAACAAGCTAAGAAAATGGTATTGGCATCAAAGAAAAAAGACAAACTATAATCCAAAAGAAATTAAGGAAAACTTTAGAGAATTCTATGAACAATTATACCGAACTGAAAACGAAGGGAAAGAAGGGAAAATAGATGAATTTCTAACTAAAATTGAGCTACCAAAACTAACATAACATAACATAACATAACAATTACAGCACGGAAACAGGCCATTAGGCCCTTCTAGTCCGCACCGAACCAAACACCCCTTTCTAATCCCACCTCCCTGCACAATGCCCATAACCCTCCATCTTCTTCTCATCCATATACCTGTCCAACCTTTTCTTAAATAATACAATTGACTCCGCCGCCACTATTTCTCCCGGAAGATCATTCCACACAGCTACCACTCTCTGAGTAAAGAAGTTCCCCCTCATGTTACCTCTAAACCTCTGCCCCTTAATTCTTAACTCATGTCCTCTTGTTTTAAACTTTCCTCCTCTTAACGGAAATAGTCTATCCACATCCATTCTGTCTATCCCTTTCATAATCTTAAATACTTCTATCAAATCCCCTCTCAACCTCTACGCTCCAAAGAATAAAGACCCAATCTGTCCAATCGCTCCCCATACTCCAGATGCTTAAACCCAGGCAACATTCTGGTAAACCTTCTCTGCACTCTCTCCACTCTGTTTATATCCTTCCTATAATTAGGCGACCAGAACTGCACACAGAACTCCAAATTAGGCCGCACCAACGTCTTATACAATCTCAACATCACCTCCCAACTCCTATATTCCATGCAATGATTGATAAAGGCCAGCATACTACAAATAGAGAAAACTACAAATAGAGAAACAAAATAAATTAACAGAGCCATTTGGAATAGTAGAAATACAAGAGATAATAAAAAAATTACCAAATAATAAGACACCAGGAGAGGATGGATTCCCAATATAATTTTATAAAACATTTAAAGACTTATAAATTCCGCCCCTCCTGGAAGTAATCAACCAGATTGATAAAACACAAAGCTTACCAGATTCATGTAAAACAGCAATAATTACAGTAATACTAAAGCAAGGGAAAGATCCACTCACACCAGCGTCATATAGACCAAGATCTTTACTTAACACGGATTATAAGATAATAGCTAAACTATTAGCAAACAGATTGGCAGAGTATGTACCGAAAATGGTAAATCTAGACCAAACTGGATTTATCAAAAAAAGACACACAACAGACAATATTTGTAAATTTATTAACTTAATTCATGCAGTAGTAGACGCAGAGAAGGCCTTTGACAGAGTATAATGGAATTATTTGTTCAAAGTATTGCAAAAATTCAGTTTACCGGAGAAGTATATTAATTGGATTAAAGCGTTATATAAGGGACCATTAGCGAAAGTGACAGTAAATGGACATGTATCAAAGCAATTTAACTTAAGCAGGTCAACACGGCAGGGATGCCCACTATCACCTTTATTGTTTGCGGTAGCTATAGAACCACTAGCAGAATTGATAAGAACAGAAAATAATATAAAAGGGATAAAAATAAAAGACAAGGAATATAAAATCAGTTTATTTGCGGATGATGTTATAGTATACTTAACAGAACCAGAACTATCAATAAAAGAATTATATAAGAAATTGAAGGAATATGGAGAAGTGTCGGGTTACAAGATCAACGTAAATAAAAGTGAAGCAATGCCTATGAATAATGCGGATTTCTCAAAATTTAAGAAGGAATCACCATTTAGATGGCAAATGCAAGCAATAAGATACCTAGGTGTACAAATAAACAAAAATCTCGGCCAACTATATACAAGTGTCGATGCACCACCACCTTCTACGAGTGTCGCTGCACCACAACCTTCTACGAGTGTCAATGCCCCACCACTTTCTACAAGTGTTGATGCGCCACCACCTTCTACAAGTGTCTATGCCCCACCACCTTCTACGAGTGTCAATGTCCCATCATCTTCTACAAGTGTCAATTCTCCAGTGCCTTCTACAAGTGTTAATGCCCCACCACCTTCTACAAGTGTCAACGCCCCACAACCTTCTACAAGAGTCAATGCCCCACCACTTTCTACGAGACTCAATTCCACACCACCTTCAACAAGTGTCAACACCCAACCACCTTCTACGAGTGTTGATGTCCCACCACCTTCTACAAGTGTCAATGCTGCAGCACATACTACAATTATTAATGCCCTACCAACTTCTACAGGTCGATGCGACACCACCTTCTGCAAGTGTCAATGCCCCACCACCTTCTATGAGTGTCAATGTCCCATCATCTTCTACAAGTGTTGATTCTCCAGTGCCTTGTTCAAGTGTCAATGCCCCACCATCTTCTACAAATCTTGATGAGCCACCCACCACCTTCTACGAGTGTCAATGCCCAACCACCTTCTACAAGTGTCAATGCCCCACCAACTTCGAAAAGGGTCGATGCCCCACCACCTTCTATGAGGGTCGATGCCCCACCACATTCTATGAGTGTCAAAACCCCATGACTTTTTACGACTGTCAATGCCCCACGACCTTCTACAATTCGATGTTCCACCACCTACTACGAGTGTCAATGTGGCACCACCTTCTATATGTGTCGATGTCTCACCACCTTTTACAAGTGTCGATGTCCCACCACCTTCTACAAGTGTCAATGTCGCAGCGCCTTCTACAATTGTCAAAGCCCCACCACCTTCTAGAAGTTTCAATGTGCCACAAGCTTCTACGAGTGTCAATGCGCCACCACCTTCTACAAGTGTCGATGCCCCACCATATTCTACGAGTGTCAATGTCCCATCATCTTCTACAAGTGTCGATTCTCCAGTGCCTTGTTCAAGTGTCAATGCCCCACCATCTTCTACAAGTGTCGATGTGCCATCCCCTTCTACAAGTGTCAATGCCCCACAACCTTCTACGAGGGTCGATGCCCCAACACCTTCTACGAGTCTCAATGTCACACCACCTTCTACAAGTGTCAATACCCAACCACCTTCTATGAGTGTTGATGCCCCACCACCTTCTACAAGTGTTAATGCCACAGCACCTTCTACAATTGTCACTGCCGCAGCGCCTTATACAATTATCAATGCCCCACCACTTTCTACAATTCGATGCGCCACCACCTTTTACAAGTGTAAATGCGGAACCATCTTCTACAAGTGTCAATGTTCCACCACCTTCTATAAGTGTCAATGCCGCAGCGCCTTCTACAGTTGTCAATGCCCCACCACCTTCTACAAGTGTTGATGTACCACCACCTTCTACGAATGTGAATGTGGCACCACCTTCTACAAGTGTCAATGCCCCACAACCTTCTACGAGGGTCGATGCCCCAACACCTTCTACGAGTCTCAATGTCACACCACCTTCTACAAGTGTCAATACCCAACCACCTTCTATGAGTGTTGATGCCCCACCACCTTCTACAAGTGTTAATGCCACAGCACCTTCTACAATTGTCACTGCCGCAGCGCCTTATACAATTATCAATGCCCCACCACTTTCTACAATTCGATGCGCCACCACCTTTTACAAGTGTAAATGCGGAACCATCTTCTACAAGTGTCAATGTTCCACCACCTTCTATAAGTGTCAATGCCGCAGCGCCTTCTACAGTTGTCAATGCCCCACCACCTTCTACAAGTGTTGATGTACCACCACCTTCTACGAATGTGAATGTGGCACCACCTTCTACAAGTGTTAATGCCGCAGAGCCTTCTACAATTATCAATACCCCACCACCTTCTACGAGGGTCGATGCCCTACCACGTTCTACGAGTGTCAATGCCCCACCACCTTCTATGAATGTCAATACCCTACCAACTTATACAAGTGTCAATACCCCACCACCTTCTACTAAAGTCGATGCTCCACCAACTTCTATGAGTGTCGATAATCCACCAACTTCTAAGAGGGTCGATCCCCTAGCACCTTCTACGAGTGTTCACACCCCAGCGCCTTCTACATATGTCAATCCCCGACCACCTTCTACAAGTGTCAATACACCACCACCTTCTACTAGTGTCGATGCGCCACTAACTTCTACGAGGGTCGATGACCCTAACTCTAACCCTAACCCTAACCCTAACCTTAACCCTAACCCTAACCCTTCAACGAGTGTCAATTCCCTAGCTCCTTCTACTAGTGTTGACACCCCAGCGCCTTCTATATGTGTCAATGCTCGACCACCTTCTACAAGTGTCGATGCTATACCACCTTCTATGAGTGTCAATACCCCACCACCTTCTACGAGTGTCAATGCCCCACGAATTTCTACAAGTGTCGATGCCCCACCACTTTCTTCAAGTGTTGATGCCCCACCACCTTCTACAAGTGTCAATGCCCCACCAACATCTACAAGTGTTGATGCCCCACAAAATTCTACTAGTGTCAATACCCCACCACCTTTTACAAGTATCAATACCCCACAACCTTCTAGGAGTGTCGATGGCCCAGCGCATTCTACAAGTGTCAAAGCCCCACCACCTTCTGCAAATGTTGATGCCCCACCACCTTCTACGAGTGTCGCTGCACCACAACCTTCTACGAGTGTCAATGCCCCACCACTTTCTACAAGTGTTGATGCCCCAACACATTCTACAAGTGTCAATACCACAACACCTTCTATGAATGTCAATGTCCCACCATATTCTACAAGTGTTGATGCGCCATCACCTTCTACGAATGTCGACAGCCCAGTGCCTTCTGCAGGTGTCGATGCCTCACCACCTTCTACAAGTGATGATGCCCCACCACATACTACGAGGGTCAATACCAGCCCAAATTCTACAAGTGTCAATGCCCCACCACCTTCTACGAGTGTCGATGTCCAACCACCTTCTATAAGTGCCAATGCCACAGCGCCTTCTACAATTATCAATGCCCCACCACCTTCTATGATTCTCAATTCCCTAGTCCCTTCTACAAGTGTTGAGACCCCAGCGCCTTCTAGATGTGTCAATGCCCAACCACCTTCTTCAAGTGTAGATGCCATACTACCTTCTATGAGTGTCAATACCCCACGGCCTTCTACAAGTGTCAATGCCCCACCACCTTCTAAGAGAGTCAATACCCCACCACCTTCTACAAGTGTCAATGCCGCAGCGCCTTCTACAATTATCAATGCCCCACCACCTTAGACAATTTGATGCGCCATCTCCTTCTACGAGTGTCAATGCAGCACCACCTTCTACAAGTGTCGATGTCCCACCACCTTCTATAAGTGTCAATGCCACTGCGCCTTCTACAATTGTCAAAACCCCACCACCTTCTACAAGTGTCAAGGCGCCGCAACCTTCTACAAGTGTCAATGCGCCACCACCTTCTACAAGTGTCTATGCCCCACCACCTTCTACGAGTGTCAATGTCCCATTATCTTCAACAAGTGTCAATTCTCCAGTGCTTTCTACAAGTGTTAATGCCCCACCACCTTCTACAAGTGTCAACGCCTCACAACCTTCTACAAGGGTCGATGCCCCACCACTTTCTACGAGACTCAATTCCACACCACCTTCTACAAGTGTCAATACCCAACCACCTTCTACGAGTGTTGATGTCCCACCACCTTCTACAAGTGTCAATGCTGCAGCACATTCTACAATTATTAATGCTCTACCAACTTCTACAAGTCGATGCGACACCACCTTCTACAAGTGTCGATGCCCCACCACTTTCTATGAGTGTCAATGTCCCATCATCTTCTACAAGTGTTGAATCTCCAGTGCCTTGTTCAAGTGTCAATGCCCCACCATCTTCTACAAATGTTGATGAGTGACCAACCAACTTCTACGAGTGTCAATGCCCAACCACCTTCTACAAGTGTCAATGCCCCACCAACTTCTAAAAGGGTCGATGCCCCACCACCTTCTACGAGGGTCGATGCTCCACCACATTCTACGAGTGTCAAAACCCCATGACTTTTTACGACTGTCAACGCCTCACGACCTTCTACAAGTGTAACTCCCACAGCGCCTTCTATAATAATCAATGCCCCACCACCTTCTACAATTCGATGCGCCACCACCAACTACAAATGTCAATGTGGCACCACCTTCTACGAGTGTCAATGAGCCACCACCTTCTACAAGTGTCGATGCCCCACCATATTCTACGAGTGTCAATGTCCCATCATCTTCTACAAGTGTCGATTCTCCAGTGCCTTGTTCAAGTGTCAATGTCCCACAACCTTCTACGAGGGTCGATGTCCCAACACCTTCTACGAGTCTCAATGCCACAACACCTTCTACAAGTTTCAATACCAAGCCACCTTCTATGAGTGTTGATGCCCCACCACCTTCTACAAGTGCCAATGCCACAGCACCTTCTACAAGTGTCAATGCCGCAGCACCATTTACAATTATTAATGCCTTACCAACTTTTAAAAGTCGATGCGCCACCACCTTCTACAAGTGTCAATGTGACACCAACTTCTACAAGTGTCAATGTCCCACAACCTTCTACGAGGGTCGATGCCCCAACACCTTCTACGAGTCTCAATGCCACAACACCTTCTACAAGTTTCAATACCAAGCCACCTTCTATGAGTGTTGATGCCCCACCACCTTCTACAAGTGCCAATGCCACAGCACCTTCTACAAGTGTCAATGCCGCAGCACCTTTTATAATTATTAATGCCTTACCAACTTTTACAAGTCGATGCGCCACCACCTTCTACAAGTGTCAATGTGACACCAACTTCTACAAGTGTGGATGCCCCATCACCTTCTATGAGTGTCAATGTCCCATCATCTTCTACGTGTCGATTCTCCAGTACCTTTGTCAAGTGTCGATGCCCCACCACTTTCTATGAGTGTCAAGGCCCCACCACCTTCTACAAGTGTCAATGCCCCACCACCTTCTAAAAGGATCGATGCCCCACCACCTTCTACGAGGCTTGATGCCCCACCACCTTCTACGAGTGTCAAAATCCCACGACTTTCCACGAATGTCAACACCCCACAACCTTCTACAAGTATAACTGTAGCAGAGCCTTCAACAATTATCAATGACCCACCACCTTCTACGGTGTCAATGCAGCACTACCTTCTACAAGTGTCGATGTTCCACCACCTTCTACAAGTGTCAATGCCACTGCGCCTTCTATAATTGTCAATGCTCCACCACCTTCTACAAGTGTCAAAGCGCCACAACCTTCTAAGAGTGTCAATGTGCCACCACCTTCTACAAGTGTCGATGCGCCACCACCTTCTACGAGTGCCAACGTCCCATCATCTTCAACAAGTGTCAATGCCGCAGCACCGTCTACAATTATCAATGCCCTACAAACTTCTACAAGTCGATGCTCCACCAGCTTCTACAACTGTCAATGTGCCACCACCTTCTATGAGTGTTAATGTCCCATCATCTTCTACAAGTGTCAATTGTCCAGTGCCTTGTTCAAGCGTCAATGCCCCACCACCTTCTACGAGTGTCAATGCCCTTCCACCTTCTACAAGTGTCAAAACCCCACCACTTTCTACGTATGTCACGCCCCACAACCTTCTACAAGTGTCACTGCCGCAGCGCCTTCTACAATTATCAATGCTCCACCACTTTCTACAATTTGATGCGCCACCATCTTTTATGAGTGTCAATGAGGAACCATTTTCTACAAGTGTCGATGTTCCCCCACCTTCTATAAGTGTCAATGCCGCAACGCCTTCTACAATTGTCAATGCCCCACCACCTTCTACAAATGTTGATGCCCCATGAACTTCTATAAGTGTCGATGCCCCACCACTTTCTGAGTGTTGATGCCCCACCACCTTCTACAAGTGTCAATACCCCACCACGTTCTACGAGAGTCAATGCCCCACCACCGTCTATGAGTGTCAATACTTCACCAACTTCTATGAGTGTCGATTCGCTCACGCCGTCCATGAGTGTTGACGCACCAGCGTCTTCTACGTGTTTTAATGCCCCATCACCTTCTACGAGTGTTGATGCCTCACCACCTTCTAAAATTTGATGTACCATCGCCTTCTACAAATGTCAATGCAGCACCACCTTCTACAAGTGTCAATGTCCCACCACCTTCTACAAGTGTCAATACCGCAACGACTTCTACTATTCGATGTGCCACCACATTCTACGAGGGTCAATGCGCCACCACCTTCTACAAGTGTCGATGCCCCACCACCTTCTATGAGTGTCAATGTCCAATCATCTTCTACATGTGTCGATTCTCCAGTGCTTTGTTAAAGTGTCAATGCCCCACCAACTTCTGCAAATCTCAATGTGCCACAACCTTCTACAAGTGTCGATGCCCCACGACCTTCTATGAGTGCCAATGTCCCATCATCTTGTACAAGTGTCGATTCTCCAGTGCTTTGTTCAAGTGTCAATGCCCCACCATTTTCTACGAGTGTCGATGTGCCATCACCTTCTACAACTGTCAATGCCCCACCACCTTCTACGAGTGTCGATGTCCAACCACCTTCTACAAGTGTCAATGCCACAGCGCCTTCTACAATTATCAATGACCCACCACCTTCTACAATTCGATGCACCACCACCACCTTCTACAAGTTTCGATGTCCCACGACCTTCTATGAGTGTCAATGTCCCATCATCTTCTACAAGTGTCGATTCTCCAGTGCTTTGTTCGTGTCAATGCCCCTCCATTTTCTATGAGTGTCGATGTGCCACCACCTTCTACAAGTGTCAATGCCCCACCACCTTCTACGAGTGTCGATGTCCAACCACCTTCTACAAGTGTCAATGCCACAGCCCCTTCTACAATTATCAATGACCCACCACCTTCTACAATTCGATGCACCACCACCACCTTCTACAAGTGTCGATGCCCCACAACCTTCTATGATTCTCAATTCCCTAGTACCTTCTACAAGTGTTGAGACCCCAGCGCCTTCTAGATGTGTCAATGCCCAACCACCATCTTCAAGTGTAGATGCCATACTACCTTCTAAGAGTGTCAATACCCCACCACCTTCTACAAGTGTCAATGCCGCCGCGCCTTCTACAATTTTCAATGCCCCACCACCTTCTACAATTTGATGCGCCATCTCCTTCAACGAGTGTCAATGCGCCACCACTTTCTACAAGTGTCTATGCCCCACCACCTTCTACGAGTGTCAATATCCCATCATCTTCTACAAGTGTTGATTCTCCAGTGCCTTGTTCAAGTGTTAATGTCACAACATCTTCTACAAATGTTGATGAGCCACCAACCACCTTCTACGAGTGTCAATGCCCAACCACCTTCTACAAGTGTCGATGCCCCACCACTTTCTATGATTGTCAATGTCCCATCATCTTCTACAAGTGTCGATTCTCCAGTGCTTTGTTCAAGTGTCAATTCCCAACAACTTCTACAAGTGTCAATGTGCCACCACCTTCTACAAGTTTCAATGCCCCACCACCCTCTATGAGGGTCAATGGCCCACCACCTTCTACGAGTCTCAATGCCACACCACCTTCTACAAGTGTCGATGCCCCACCACTTTCTATGAGTGTAGATGTCCCACCACCTTCTACAAATGTCAATACCCCACCACATTCTACGAGTGTCGATTCGCTCGTGCCCTCCATGAGTGTTGACGCACCAGCATCTTCTACATGTTTTAATGCCCCACCACCTTCTACAATTTGATATGCCATTGCCTTCTATGAGTGTCAATGCGCCACCACCTTCTACAAGTGTCGATGCCCCACCACCTTCTACGAGTGTTAATATCCCATCATCTTCTACATGTGTCGATTCTCCAGTGCCTTGTTCAAGTGTCAATGCCCCACCATCTTCTACAAGTGTCGATGTGCCACCACCTTCTACAAGTGTCAACGTCCCACAACTTTCTATGAGTGTCGATGCCCCACCACCTTCTACGAGTCTCAATGCCACAGCACCTTCTACAAGTGTAAATACCACACCACCTTCTATGAGTGTTAATGCCCCACCTCCTTCTACAAGAGTCAAAACCATACCACCTTCGAATGTCAATGCATCACAACCTTCTTCATGTCTCAATGGCCCACCACCTTCTACGAGTGTTGATGCCTGACCAACTTTTACAAGTGCCAATGCCGCAGCACCTTCTACAATTATCAATGCCCCACCACCTTCTACAGTACGATGCGCCACCGCCTTCTACAAGTGTCAGTGCAGCAACATCTTCTACAAGTGTCAATGCCCCACCACCTTCTACGAGTGTCAATGCCACACCACTTTCTATGAATGTCAATACCCCACCACTTTCTACTAGAGTCGATGCGCCACCAACTTCTATCAGTGTCGATGATCCACCACCTTCAATGAGGATCGATTCCCTAGCGCCTTCTACGAGTGTTGACACACCAACGCCTTCTACATGTGTCAAACACCGACCACCTTCTACAAGTGTTGATGCTATACCACCTTCTACGAGGGTCGATGCCCCATCAGCTCTACAAGTGTCAATGCCCCACCACTTTCTATGAATGTCAATACCCCACCACCTTCTACTAGTGTTGATGCACCACAAACTTCTAAGAGGGTCGATGACCCTAATTCTAACCCTAACCCTAACCCTACTATGAGTGTGGATTCCCTAGCACCTTCTACGAGTGTTGACGCCCCAGCGCCTTCTACATGTGTCAATGCCCGACCACCTTCTACAAGTGTTGATGCTATACCACCCTCTATGAGTGTCAATACCCCACCAACTTCTACGAGTATCGATAACCCACCACCTTCTACGAGGGTCGATACCCAAGCGCCTTCTACGAGTGTTGACACCCCAGCGCCTTCTACATTTTTCAATGCCCGACCACCTTCTACAAGTGTCAATACCCCACCAGCTTCTACTAGCGTCGATGCCCCACCACCTTCTAAAAGTGTCAATACCATACCACTGTCTACAAGTGTCAACACCACACCACTGTCTATGAGTGTCAACGCCCAATCACCTTCTACAAGTGTTGATGCCCCACAACCTTCTACTAGTGTCAATACCCCACCATTTTCTACAAGTGTCGATGCTCCACCAACTTCTTTGAGTGTTGATGAACCACCACATTCTACGAGGGTCGATGACCCAACACTTTCTATGAGTGTCGATTCCCAAGCGCCTTCGACGAGTGTTGACACCCCAGTGCCTTCTATATGTGTCAATGCCCGACCACTTTCTACATGTGTTGATGCCACACCAACTTCTATGAGTGTCAACACCCCACCACCTTCTACGAGTGTTTACGCGCCATCACGTACTACGAGTGTCGACGGTCCAGAGCATTCTATAAGTGTCGATGCCCTACCATCTTCTCCAAGTGTTGATGAGCCACCACCTTCTACAAGTGTCAATGCCCAACCACCTTCTATGAGGGTCGATGCCCCACCACCTTCTATGAGTGTCAATGCCCCACCACTTTCTATGAATGTTAATATCCTACCACCTTCTACAAGTGTCAATATCCCAAAACCTTCTATAAATGTCGATGCGACACCAACTTCTACGATGGTCAATTACCCTAACCCTACCTCTAAGCCTAAGTCTAACCCTATCCCTAACCCTAACCCTAACTCTTCTACGAGTGTTGATTCCCTAGCTCCTTCTACGAGTGTTGATGCCCCAGAGCCTTCTACATGTGTCAATGCCCGACCACCTTCTACAAGTGTCGATGCTATACCACCTTCTATGAGTGTCAATAGCCCACCACCTTTTACGAGTGTCAATGCCCCACCACCTTCTACAAGTGTCAATGCCCCACCACTTTCGATGAGTGTCAGCACCCCACCACTTTCTACGAGTGTTTACGCGTCATCGCGTACTACGAGTGTCGACGGTCCAGATCATTCTACAAGAGTCGATGCCCTACCATCTTCCACGAGTGTCAATGCCCCACCACTTTCTATGAATGTCAATACCCTACCACCTTCTACAAGTGTCAATACCCCACAACCTTCTTTAATGTCGATGCACCACCAACTTCTACGAGTGTCGATGCCCCACCACCTTCTACAAGTGTCAATGCCGCAATGACTTCTACAATTCGATGTGCCACCACATTCTACGAGTGTCAATGCGCCACCACCTTCTACAAGTGTCGATGCCCCACCACTTTCTATGAGTGTCAATGTCCCATCATCTTCTACAAGTGTCGATTCTCCAGTGCTTTGTTCAAGTGTCAATACCCCACCATTTTCTACAAGTGTCGATGAGCCACCACCTTCTACAAGTGTCGATGCCCCACCACCTTCTATGAGGGTCGATGCCACACCACCTTCTACGAGTCTCAATGCCACACCACCTTCTACATTTGTTGATGCCCCACCATCTTCTACAAGTGTTAATGCCCCACCACTTTCTATGAGTATTGATGCCCCAGCACCTTCTACAAGTGTCAATATCCCACCACGTTCTTCGAGAGTCAATGCCCCACCACTTTCTATGAGTGTCAATACCTCACCACATTCTACGAGTGTCAATGCCCCACCACCTTCTACAAGTGTCAATGCCTCACCACCTTATACGAGTGTCGATTCCCTCGTGCCTTCCATGTGTGTTGATGAGCCACCACCTTCTACGAGTGTCAATGCCACACCATCTTCTACAATTGTTGATGCACCACCACCTTCTACAAGTGTTAGTGCCCCACCACGTTCTACGAGAGTCAATGCCCCACCACCTTCTACAAGTTTCAATACCCCACCAACTACTACGAGTGTCGATGACCCACCACCTTCTACGAGGGTCGAGTCCCAAGCGCCTTCTATGAGTGTTGACACCCCAGCGCTACTACATTTGTTAATGCCCGACCACCTTCTACATGTGTCATTACCCCACCACCTTCTACTAGCGTCGATGCACCACCACCTTTTAAAAGTGTCAATACCTTACCATAGTCTACGAGTGTCAACACCACACCACTGTCTATGAGTGTCAACGCCCAACCACCTTCTACAAGTGTTGATGCACCACAACCTTCTACTAGTGTCAATACTCCACCATCTTCTACGAGTGTCGATGCTACACCAACTTCTACGAGTGTTGAAGCCACACCACCTTCTATGAGTGTCAATACCAAACCACCTTCTATGAGTGTCAATGCCCCACCACTATCGATGAGTGTCAACACCCCACCACCTTATACGAGCGTTTACGCACCATCACGTACTACGAGTATCGACGGTCCAGAACATTCTATAAGTGTCGATGCACTACCATCTTCTACAAGTGTTGATGAGCCACCACCTTCTCCAAGGGTCAATGCCTGACCACCTTCTACGAGGGTCGATGCCCCACCACCTTCTACAAGTGTCACTACCCCACCACCTTCTACAAGTGTCGATGCCCCAGCGCCTTCTACTAGTGTTGATGCCCCACAACCTTCTACAATTTTCAATACCACACCACCTTCCACGAGTCGCAGTGCCACACCACCTTCTACAATTGTTGATGCACCACCAACTTCTACAAGTGTTAATGCCCCACCACTTTCTATGAGTGTTGATTCCCCAGCACTTTCTACAAGTGTCAATGCCCCACCACCTTCTAAAAGGGTTGATGCCCCACCACCTTCTACGAGGGTTGATGCCCCACCACATTCTATGATTGTCAAAACCCCACGACTTTCTACGAATGTCAATGCCCCACGACGATCTTCAAGTGTAACTGCCGCAGCGCCATCTACAATTATCAATGCCCCACCACCTTCTACAATTCGATGTGCCACCACCTACTACGAGTGTCAATGCGGCACCACCATCTATAAGTGTGGATGTACCACCACCTTTTACAAGTGTCGATGTGCCACAACCTCCTACGATTGTCAATGTGGAACCACCTACTACAAGTGTCGATATCCCAACACCTTCCAGAAGTGTCAATGCAGCAACGACTTCTACAATTCGATGTGCCACCACATTCTACGAGTGTCAATGGCCATCATCTTCTACAAGTGTCGATTCTCCAGTGCTTTGTTCAAGTGTCAATGCCCCACTAACTTCTACAAGTGTCAATGTGCCACCACCTTCTACAAGTTTCAATGCCCCACCACCTTCTAAGAGGGTCGATGCCCCACCACCTTCTACAAGTGTCAATACCCCACCACCTTCTACTAGTGTTGATGCACCACAAACTTCTAAGAGGGTCGATGACCCTAACTCTAACCCTAACCCTAACCCTACTATGAGTGTCGATTCCCTAGCACCTTCTACGAGTGTTGACGCCCCAGCGCCTTCTACATTTTTCAATGCCCGACCACCTTCTACAAGTGTCAATACCCCACCAACTTCTACTAGTGTCGATGCCCCACCACCTTCTAAAAGTGTCAATACCATACCACTGTCTACAAGTGTCAACACCACACCACTGTCTATGAGTGTCAACGCCCAATCACCTTCTACAAGTGTTGATGCCCCGCAACCTTCTACTAGTGTCAATACCCCACCATTTTCTACAAGTGTCGATGCTCCACCAACTTCTATGAGTGTTGATGAACCACCACATTCTACGAGGGTCGATGACCCAACGTTTTCTATGAGTGTCGATTCCCAAGCGCCTTCGACGAGTGTTGACACCCCAGTGCCTTCTATATGTGTCAATGCCCGACCACTTTCTACATGTGTTGATGCCACACCAACTTCTATGAGTGTCAACACCCCACCACCTTCTACGAGTGTTTACGCGCCATCACGTACTACGAGTGTCGACGGTCCAGAGCATTCTATAAGTGTCGATGCCCTACCATCTTCTCCAAGTGTTGATGAGCCACCACCTTCTACAAGTGTCAATGCCCGACCACCTTCTACGAGGGTCGATGCCCCACCACCTTCTATGAGTGTCAATGCCCCACCACTTTCTATGAATGTTAATATCCTACCACCTTCTACAAGTGTCAATATCCCAAAACCTTCTATAAATGTCGATGCGCCACTAACTTCTACGATGGTCAATTACCCTAACCCTACCTCTAAGCCTAAGCCTAACCCTAACCCTAACCCTAACCCTAACTCTTCTACGAGTGTTGATTCCCTAGTTCCTTCTACGAGTGTTGATGCCCCAGAGCCTTCTACATGTGTCAATGCCCGACCAGCTTCTACAAGTGTCGATGCTATACCACCTTCTACGAGCGTCAATAGCCCACCACCTTTTACGAGTGTCAATGCCCCACCACCTTCTACAAGTGTCAATGCCCCACCACTTTCGATGAGTGTCAGCACCCCACCACCTTCTACGAGTGTTTACGCGTCATCGCGTACTACGAGTGTCGACGGTCCAGATCATTCTACAAGAGTCGATGCCCTATCATCTTCTACGAGTGTCAATGCCCCACCACTTTCTATGAATGTCAATACCCCACAACGTTTTTTAATGTCGATGCACCACCAACTTCTACGAGTGTCGATGCCCCATCACCTTCTACAAGTGTCAATGCCGCAATGACTTCTACAATTCGATGTGCCACCACATTCTACGAGTGTAAATGCGCCACCACCTTCTACAAGTGTCGATGCCCCACCACTTTCTATGAGTGTCAATGTCCCATCATCTTCTACAAGTGTCGATTCTCCAGTGCTTTGTTCAAGTGTCAATGCCCCACCATTTTCTACAAGTGTCGATGAGCCACCACCTTCTACAAGTGTCAATGCCCCACCACCTTCTATGAGGGTCGATGCCACACCACCTTCTACGAGTCTCAATGCCACACCACCTTCTACATTTGTTGATGCCCCACCATCTTCTACAAGTGTTAATGCCCCACCACTTTCTATGGGTATTGATGCCCCAGCACCTTCTACAAGTGTCAATATCCCACCACGTTCTTCGAGAGTCAATGCCCCACCACTTTAGATGAGTGTCAATACCTCACCACATTCTACGAGTGTCAATGCCCCACCACCTTCTACAAGTGTCAATGCCTCACCACCTTATACGAGTGTCGATTCCCTCGTGCCTTCCATGTGTGTTGATGAGCCACCACCTTCTTCGAGTCTCAATGCCACACCACCTTCTACAATTGTTGATGCACCACCACCTTCTACAAGTGTTAGAGCCCCACCACGTTCTACGAGAGTCAATGCCCCACCACCTTCTACAAGTGTCAATGCCCCACCACCTTCTACAAGTGTCAATGTGCCACCACCTTCTACAAGTTTCAATACCCCACCAACTACTACGAGTGTCGATGACCCACCACCTTCTACGAGGGTCGAGTCCCAAGCGCCTTCTATGAGTGTTGACACCCCAGCGCTATCATATTTGTTAATGCCCGACCACCTTCTACAAGTGTCATTACCCCACCACCTTCTACTAGCGTCAATGCACCACCACCTTTTAAAAGTGTCAATACCTTACCATAGTCTACAAGTGTCAACACCACACCACTGTCCATGAGTGTCAACGCCCAACCACCTTCTACAAGTGTTGATGCACCACAACCTTCTACTAGTGTCAATACTCCACCATCTTCTACGAGTGTCGATGCTACACCAACTTCTACGAGTGTTGATGCCACACCACCTTCTATGAGTGTCAATACCAAACCACCTTCTATTAGTGTCAATGCCCCACCACTATCGATGAGTGTCAACACCCCACCACCTTATACGAGCGTTTACGCGCCATCACGTACTACGAGTATCGACGGTCCAGAACATTCTATAAGTGTCGATGCACTACCATCTTCTACAAGTGTTGATGAGCCACCACCTTCTCCAAGGGTCAATGCCTGACCACTTTCTACGAGGGTCGATGCCCCACCACCTTCTACAAGTGTCACTACCCCACCACCTTCTACAAGTGTCGATGCCCCAGCGCCTTCTACAAGTGTTGATGCCCCACAACCTTCTACAATTTTCAATACCACACCACCTTTCACGAGTCGCAGTGCCACACCACCTTCTACAATTGTTGATGCACCACCAACTTCTACAAGTGTTAATGCCCAACCACTTTCTATGAGTGTTGATGCCCAAGCACTTTCTACAAGTGTCAATGCCCCACCACCTTCTAAAAGGGATGATGCCCCACCACCTTCTACGAGGGTCGATGCCCCACCACATTCTATGATTGTCAAAACCCCACGACTTTCTACGAATGTCAATGCCCCACGACGATCTTCAAGTGTAACTGCCGCAGCGCCATCTACAATTATCAATGTGCCACCACCTACTACGAGTGTCAATGCGGCACCACCATCTATAAGTGTGGATTTACCACCACCTTTTACAAGTGTCGATGCGCCACAACCTTCTACGATTGTCAATGTGGAACCACCTACTACAAGTGTCGATATCCCACCACCTTCTAGAAGTGTCAATGCAGCAACGACTTCTACAATTCGATGTGCCACCACATTCTACGAGTGTCAACGGCCATCATCTTCTACAAGTGTCGATTCTCCAGTGCTTTGTTGAAGTGTCAATGCCCCACCAACTTCTACAAGTGTCAATGTGCCACCACCTTCTACAAGTTTCAATGCCCCACCACCTTCTAAGAGGGTCGATGCCCCACCATCTTCTACGAGTCTCAATGCCACACCACCTTCTACAATTGTTGATGCACCACCACCTTCTACAAGGGTTAGTGCCCCACTACATTCTATGAGTGTTGATGCCCCAGCACCTTCTACAAGTGTCAATACCCCACCACGTTCTTCAAGAGTCAATGCCCCACCACATTCTACGATTATCAATGCCACACCACCTTCTACAAGTGTAAATACCACACCACCATCTACGAGTGTTAATGCCCCACCTCCTTCTACGAATGTCAATGCATCACAACCTTCTTCATGTCTCAATGGCCCACCACATTCTACTCTCCGAGTGTTGATGCCTGACCAACTTCACCAAGTGCCAATGCTGCAGCACCTTCTACAATTATCAATGCACGACAACCTTCTACAAGTGTTGATGCTATACCACCCTCTATGAGTGTCAATACCCCACCAACTACTACGAGTGTCGATGACCCACCACCTTCTACGAGGGTCGAGTCCCAAGCGCCTTCTATGAGTGTTGACACCCCAGCGCTACTACATTTGTTAATGCCCGACCACCTTCTATAAGTGTCATTACCCCACCACCTTCTACTAGCGTCGATGCACCACCACCTTCTAAAAGTGTCAATACCATACCACTGTCTATAAGTGTCAACACCACACCACTGTCTATGGGTGTCAACGCCCAATCACCTTCTACAAGTGTTTATGCACCACAACCTTCTACTAGTGTCAATACCCCACCATCTTCTACGAGTGCCGATGCTTCACCAACTTCTACGAGTGTTGATGCCACACCACCTTCTACGAGTGTCAATACCAAACCACCTTCTATGAGTGTCAATGCCCCACCACTATCGATGAGTGTCAACACCCCACCACCTTATACGAGCGTTTACGCGCCATCATGTACTACGAGTATCGACGGTCCAGAGCATTCTATAAGTGTCGATGCCCTACCATCTTCTACAAGTGTTGATGAGCCACCACCTTCTTCAAGGGTCAATGCCTGACCACCTTCTACGAGGGTCGATGCCCCACCACCTTCTACGAGTGTCAATGCCCCACCACTTTCTATGAATGTTAATATCCTACCACCTTCTACAAGTGTCAATACCCCAAAACCTTCTATAAGTGTCGATGCGCCTTCAACTTCTACGATGGTCGATGACCCTAATCGTAACTCTAAACCTAACCCTAACCCTAACACTAAGACTAACTCTTCTACGAGTGTTGATTCCCTAGCTCCTTCTACGAGTGTTGATGCCCCAGCGCATTCTACATGTGTCAATGCCCGACCACCTTCTACAAGTATCGATGCTATACCACCTTCTACGAGGATCAATGCCCTACCACCTTCTACAAGTGTCGATGCACCACCACTTTCGATAGGGGTCAACACCCCACCACCTTCTAAGAGTGTTTACGTGCCATCGCGTACTACGTGTGTCGACGGTCCAGAGCATTCTACAAGTGTCGATGCCCTACAATCTTCTACAAGTGTTGATGAGCCACCACCTTCTACTAGTGTCGATGCCCCACCACCTTCTACGAGTGTCAGTGCCCCACCGCTTTCTATGAATGTCAATACCCTACCACCTTCTACAAGTGTCAATACCCCACAACCTTCTTTAATGTCGATGCACCACCAACTTCTACGAGTGGCGATGCCCCACCACCTTCTAAAAGTGTCAATGCCGCAATGATTTCAACAATTCGATGTGCTACCACATTCTATGAGTATCAATACGCCACCACCTTCTACAAGTGTCAATGCCCCACCAACATCTACAAATGTCAATGTGCCACCACCTTCTACAAATGTCAATGCAGCACCACCTTCTACAAGTGTCAATGTCCCACCACCTTCTACAAGTGTCAATGCCGCAACGACTTCTACTATTCGATGTGCCACCATATTCTACGAGTGTCAATGCACCACCACCTTCTACAAGTGTCGATACCCTACCACTTTCTATGAGTGTCAATGTCCCATCATCTTCTACAAGTGTTGATTCTCCAGTGCTTTGTTCAAGTGTCAATGCCTCACCATTTTCTACAAGTGTCGATGTGCCACCACCTTCTACAAGTGTAAATGCCCCACCACTTTCTATGAGTATTGATGCCCCAGCACCTTCTACAATTGTCAATATCCCACTACGTTCTACGAGAGTCAATGCCCCACCACTTTCTATGAGTGTCAATACCTCACCACATTCTACGAGTGTCAATGCCACACCACCTTCTACAAGTGTCAATGCCTCACCACCTTATACGAGTATGCCTTCCATGAGTGTTGATGAGCTACCACCTTCTACGAGTCTCAATGCCACACCACCTTCTACAATTGTTGATGCACCACCACCTTCTACAAGTGTTAGTGCCCCACCACTTTCTATGAGTGTTGATGCCCCAGCACTTTCTACAATTGTCAATACCACACCACATTCTACGAGAGTCAATGCCCCACCACCTTCTATGAGTTTCAATACCTCACCACATTCTACTAGTGTCAATACCCAACACCTTCTACAAGTATCAATACCCCATAACCTTCTAGGTGTGTCGATGGCCCAGCGCATTCTACAAGTTTCAAAGCCCCACCACGTTCTACAAATGTTGGTGCCCCACGACCTTCTATAAGTGTCGATGCCCCACCACTTTCTGAGTGTTGATGCCCCACCACCTTCTACAAGTGTCAATATCTCACCACTTTCTACGAGTGTCGATTCGCTCGCGCCTTCCATGAGTGTTGATGCACCAGCATCTTCTACGTGTTTTAATGCCCCGTCACCTTCTATGAGGGTCGATGTCCCACCACATTCTATGAGTGTCAAAACCCCACGACTTTCTACGAATGTCAATGCCCCATGACGATCTACAAGTGTAACTGCCGCAGCGCCTTCTACAATTATCAATGCCCCACCACCTTCTACAATTCGATGCACCACCACCTACTACAAGTGTCAATGCGGCACCACCATCTGTAAGTGTGGATGTACCACCACCTTTTACAAGTGTCGATGCGCCACAACCTTCTACGATTGTCAATGTGGAACCACCTACTACAAGTGTCGATATCCCACCACCTTCTACAAGTGTCAATGCAGCAACGACTTCTACAATTCGATGTTCCACCACATTCTACGAGTGTCAATGTCCCATCATCTTCTACAAGTCTCGATTCTCCAGTGCTTTGTTCAAGTGTGAATGCCCCACCAACTTCTACAAGTGTCAATGTGCCACCACCTTCTACGTTTCAATGCCCCACCACCTTCTATGAGCATCGATGCCCCACCACCTTCTACGAGTCTCAATGCCACACCACCTTCTACAATTGTTGATACACCACCACCTTCTACAAGGGTTAGTGCCCCACTACTTTCTATGAGTGTTGATGCCCCAGCACCTTCTACAAGTGTCAATACCCCACCACGTTCTTCAAGAGTCAATGCCCCACCACCTTCTACGAGTATCAATGCCACACCACCTTCTACAAGTGTAAATACCACACCACCATCTACGAGTGTTAATGCCCCACCTCCTTCTACGAATGTCAATGCATCACAACCTTCTTCATGTCTCAATGGCCCACCACATTCTACTCTCCGAGTGTTGATGCCTGACCAACTTCACCAAGTGCCAATGCTGCAGCACCTTCTACAATTATCAATGCACGACAACCTTCTACAAGTGTTGATGCTATACCACCCTCTATGAGTGTCAATACCCCACCAACTACTACGAGTGTCGATGACCCACCACCTTCTACGAGGGTCGAGTCCCAAGCGCCTTCTATGAGTGTTGACACCCCAGCGCTACTACATTTGTTAATGCCCGACCACCTTCTACAAGTGTCATTACCCCACCACCTTCTACTAGCGTCGATGCACCACCACCTTCTAAAAGTGTCAATACCATACCACTGTCTACAAGTGTCAACACCACACCACTGTCTATGAGTGTCAACGCCCAACCACCTTCTAGAAGTGTTGATGCACCACAACCTTCTACTAGTGTCAATACCCCACCATCTTCTACGAGTGTCGATGCTACACCAACTTCTAAGAGTGTTGATGCCACACCACCTTCTATGAGTGTCAATACCAAACCACCTTCTATGAGTGTCAATGCCCCACCACTATCGATGAGTGTCAACACCCCACCACCTTATACGAGTGTTTATGCGCCATCACGTACTATGAGTATCAACGGTCCAGAGCATTCTATAAGTGTCGATGCCCTACCATCTTCTACAAGTGTTGATGAGCCACCACCTTCTACAAGGGTTAATGCCTGACCACCTTCTACGAGGGTCGATGCCCCACCACCTTCTACGAGTGTCAATGCCCCACCACTTTCTATGAATGTTAATATCCTACCACCTTCTACAAGTGTCAATACCCCAAAACCTTCTATAAGTGTCGATGCCTCCAACTTCTACAATGGTCGATGACCCTAATCCTAACTCTAAACCTAACCCTAACCCTAACCCTAACTCTTCTACGAGTGTTGATGCCCCAGCGCCTTCTAAATGTGTCAATGCCCGACCACCTTCTACAAGTGTCGATGCTATACCACCTTCTACGAGGGTCAATGCCCCACCACCTTCTACAAGTGTCGATGTCCCACCACTTTTGATAGGGGTCAACACCCCACCACCTTCTACGAGTGTTTACGTGCCATCGCGTACTACGAGTGTCGACGGTCCAGAGCATTCTACAAGTGTCGATGCCCTACAATCTTCTACAAGTGTTGATGAGCCACCACCTTCTACAAGTGTCGATGCCCCACCACCTTCTACGAGTGTCAATGCCCCACCACTTTCTATGAATGTCAATACCCTACCACCTTCTACAAGTGTCAATACCCCACAACCTTCTTTAATGTCGATGCACCACCAACTTCTACGAGTGGCGATGCCCCACCACCTTCTACAAGTGTCAATGCCGCAATGACTTCTACAATTCGATGTGCCACCACATTCTATGAGTATCAATGCGCCACCACCTTCTACAAGTGTCGATGCCCCACCACCTTCTATGAGTGTCAATGTCCCATCATCTTCTACAAGTGTCAATGCCGCAACGACTTCTACTATTCGATGTGCCACCACATTCTACGAGTGTCAATGCGCCACCACCTTCTACAAGTGTCGATGCCCCACCACTTTCAATGAGTGTCAATGTCCCATCATCTTCTACAAGTGTTGATTCTCCAGTCATTTGTTCAAGTGTCAATGCCCAACCATTTTCTACAAGTGTCGATGTGCCACCACCTTCTACAAGTGTCAATGCCCCACCACCTTCTATGAGGGTCGATGTCCCACCACCTTCCACGAGTCGCAGTGCCACACCACCTTCTACAATTGTTGATGCACCACCACCTTCTACAAGTGTAAATGCCCCACCACTTTCTATGAGTATTGATGCCCCAGCACCTTCTACAAGTGTCAATATCCCACTATGTTCTACGAGAGTCAATGCTCCACCACTTTCTATGAGTGTCAATACCTCACCACATTCTATGAGTGTCAATGCCCCACCACCTTCTACAAGTGTCAATGCCTCACCACCTTATATGAGTGTCGATTCCCTCATGCCTTCCATGAGTGTTGATGAGCCACCACCTTCTACGAGTCTCAATGCCACACCACCTTCTACAAGTGTTAGTGCCCCACCACTTTCTATGAGTGTTGATGCCCCAGCACTTTCTACAAGTGTCAATACCCCACCACGTTCTACGAGAATCAATGCCCCACCACCTTCTACAAGTGTCAATGCCCCACCACATTCTAAAAGGCTTGATGCCCCACCACCTTCTACGAGGGTCGATGCCCCACCACATTCTTTGAGTGTCAAAACCCCACGACTTTCTACGAATATCAATGCCCCACGACGATCTACAAGTGTAACTGCCGCAGCGCCTTCTACAATTATCAATGCCCCACCACCTTCTACAATTCGATGCGCCACCACCTACTACGAGTGTCAATGCGGCACCACCATCTGTAAGTGTGGATGTACCACCACCTTTTACAAGTGTCGATGCACCACAACCTTCTACGATTGTCAATGTGGAACCACCTACTACAAGTGTCGATATCCCACCACCTTCTACAAGTGTCAATGCAGCAACGACTTCTACAATTCGATGTTCCACCACATTCTACGAGTGTCAATGTCCCATCATCTTCTACAAGTCTCGATTCTCCAGTGCTTTGTTCAAGTGTGAATGCCCCACCAACTTCTACAAGTGTCAATGTGCCACCACCTTCTACAAGTTTCAATGCCCCACCACCTTCTATGACCATCGATGCCCCACCACCTTCTACGAGTCTCAATTCCCCATCACCTTCTACGAGTTTTGATGCCCCACCACCATCTACAAGTGTCTATACCCCACCACCTTCAACGAGAGTCAATGCCCCACCATCTTCTATGAGTGTCAATACCTCACCACCTTCTACAAGTGTCAATGCCTCACCACCTTATATGAGTCTCGATTCCCTCATGCCTTCCATGAGTGTTGATGCGCCAGCGTCTTTTACATGTTTCAATGCCCCACCACCTTCCTCAAGTGTCGATGTGCCACCACCTTCTACAAGTGTCAAATCCCCTCAACCTTCTACAAGTGTCGATGCCCCACCACCTTCTACGAGTGTCAATATCCCATCATCTTCTACAAGTGTCAATTCTCCTGTGTCTTGTTCAAGTATGAATGCCCCACCATCTTCTACAAGTGTCGATGTATCACCACCTTCTACGTGTCAATGCCCCACAACCTTCTACGAGTGTCGATGCCCCACCACCTTCTACGAGTATCAATGCCACACCAACTTCTACAAGTGTAAATACCACACCACCATCTACGAGTGTTAATGCCCCACCTCCTTCTACAAGTGTCAAAACCCCACCACCTTCTACAAATGTCAATGCATCACAACCTTCTTCATGTCTCAATGGCCCACCACCTTCTACGAGTGTTGATGCCTGACCAACTTCTACAAGTGCCAATGCCGCAGCACCTTCTACAATTATCAATGCCCCACCACCTTCTACAGTACGATGCGCCACCGCCTTCTACAAGTGTCAGTGCAGCACCATCTTCTACAAGTGTCAATGCCCCACCACCTTCTAAAAGGGTTGATGCCCCACCACCTTCTACGATGTTCAATGACCCTAATCCTAACCCTAAGCCTAACCCTAACCCTAACCCTAACCCTAACTCTTCTATGAGTATTGATTCCCTAGCTCCTTCTACGAGTGTTGATGCCCCAGAGCCTTCTACTTGTGTCAATGCCCGACCACCTTCTACAGTACGATGCGCCACCGCCTTCTACAAGTGTCAGTGCAGCACCATCTTCTACAAGTGTCAATGCGCCACCACCTTCTAAAAGGGTTGATGCCCCACCACCTTCTACGATGTTCAATGACCCTAATCCTAACCCTAAGCCTAACCCTAACCCTCACCCTAACCCTAACTCTTCTATGAGTGTTGATTCCCTAGCTCCTTCTACGAGTGTTGATGCCCCAGAGCCTTCTACTTGTGTCAATGCCCGACCACCTTCTACAAGTGTCGATGCTATACCACCTTCTACGAGCGTCAATAGCCCACCACCTTTTACAAGTGTCAATGCCCCACCACCTTCTACAATTGTCGATACCCCACCACTTTCGATGACTGTCAGCACCCGACCACCTTCTACGAGTGTTTACGCGCCATCGCGTACTACGAGTGTCGACGGTCCAGATCATTCTACAAGTGTCGATGCCCTACCATCTTCTACAAGTTTCGATGAGCCACCACCTTCTACAAGTGTCGATTCTCCAGTGCTTTGTTCAAGTGTCAATGCCCCACCAACTTCTACAAATGTCAATGTGCCACCACCTTCTACAAGTGTCGATTCTCCAGTGCTTTGTTCAAGTGTCAATGCCCCACCATTTTCTACAAGTGTCGATGTGCCACCACCTTCTACAAGTGTCAATGCCCTACCACCTTCTATGAGGGTCGATGCCACACCACCTTCTACGAGTCTCAATGCCACACCACCTTCTACAATTGTTGAAGCCCCACCACATTCTACAAGTGTTAATGCCCCACCATTTTCTATGAGTATTGATGCCCCAGCACCTTCTACAAGTGTCAATATCCCACCACGTTCTACGAGAGTCAATGCCCCACCACTTTCTATGAGTGTCAATACCTCACCACATTCTACGAGTGTCAATGATCCACCACCTTCTACAAGTGTCAATGCCTCACCACCTATACGAGTGTCAATTCCCTCGTGCCTTCCATGAGTGTTGATGAGCCACCACCTTCCACGAGTCTCAGTGCCACACCACCTTCTACAATTGTTGATGCACCACCACCTTCTACAAGTGTTAGTGCCCCACCACTTTCTATGAGTGTTGATGCCCCAGCACCTTCTACAAGTGTCAATACCCCACCACGTTCTACGAGAATCAATGCCCCACCACCTTCTAAAAGGGTTGATGCCCCACCACCTTCTATGAGGGTCGATGCCCCACCACATTCTACGAGTGTCAAAACCCCACGACTTTCTACGAATGTCAATGCCCCACGACGATCTAAAGTGTAACTGACGCAGCGCCTTCTAAAATTATCAATGCCCCACCACCTTCTACAATTCGATGCGCTACCACCTACTACGAGTGTCCATGCGGCACCACCATCTATAAGTGTGGATGTACCACCACCTTCTACAAGTGTCAATGCAGCAACGACTTCTACAATTCGATGTGCCACCACATTCTACGAGTGTCAATGCGCCACCACCTTCTACAAGTGTCGATGCCCCACCACCTTCTATGAGTTTCAATGTTCCATCATCTTCTTATCTTCGATAAGGCCTTCGATAAGGTACCACATGGAAGGTTAGTTAGGAAGGTGCAGTCTTTAGGTATAAATTTTGAGATAGTCAAATGGATTGAACATTGGCTGAAAGGGAGAGGCCAGAGAGTGGTAGTGGATAATTGTCTGTCAGGTTGGAGGCCGGTGACCAGTGGTGTGCCTCAAGGATCTGTATTGGGCCCATTGTTGTTCGTTATATACATTAATGATCTAGATGATGGGGTGGTGAATTGGATTAGTAAATATGCAGACGATACTAAGATAGGTGGAATAGTGGATAATGAAGAAGGTTTTCAAGGATTGCAGAGGGATTTGGGCTGCTTAGAAAAGTGGGCTGAAAAATGGCAGATGGAATTTAATGCTGATAAGTGTGAGGTGCTTCATTTTGGTAAGAAGAATCAGAATAGGACATATGTGGTAAATGGGAGAGCAATGAGGAATACAGAAGAGCAGAAAGATTTAGGAGTGACGGTACATCGTTCCCTGAAGGTAGAAACTCACGTGAATAGGGTGGTGAAGAAGGCTTTTAGTATGCTGGCCTTTATCAATCATTGCATGGAATATAGGAGTTGGGAGGTGATGTTGAGATTGTATGAGACGTTGGTGCGGCCTAATTTGGAGTTCTGTGTGCAGTTCTGGTCGCCTAATTATAGGAAGGATATAAACAGAGTGGAGAGAGTGCAGAGAAGGTTTACCAGAATGTTGCCTGGGTTTAAGCATCTGGAGTATGGGGAGAGATTGGACAGATTGGGTCTTTATTCTTTGGAGCGTAGAAGGTTGAGAGGGGATTTGATAGAAGTATTTAAGATTATGAAAGGGATAGACAGAATGGATGTGGATGGACTATTTCCGTTAAGAGGAGGAAAGTTTAAAACGAGAGGACATGAGTTAAGAATTAAGGGGCAGAGGTTTAGAGGTAACATGAGGGGGAACTTCTTTACTCAGAGAGTGGTAGCTGTGTGGAATGATCTTCCGGGAGAAATAGTGGCGGCGGAGTCAATTGTATTATTTAAGAAAAGGTTGGACAGGTATATGGATGAGAAGAAGATGGAGGGTTATGGGCATTGTGCAGGGAGGTGGGATTAGAAAGGGGTGTTTGGTTCGGTGCGGACTAGAAGGGCCTAATGGCCTGTTTCCGTGCTGTAATTGTTATGTTACAAGTGTCGATTCTCTAGTGCTTTGTTCAAGTGTCAATGCCCCACCAACATCTACAAGTGTCAATGTGCCACCACCTTCTACAAGTTTCAATGCCCCACCACCTTCTAAGAGGGTCGATGCCCCACCACCTTCTACGAGTCTCAATGCCACACCACCTTCTTCAATTGTTGATGCACCACCACCTTCTACAAGTGTTAGTGCCCCACCACTTTCTATGAGTGTTGATGCCCCAGCACCTTTTACAAGTGTCAATACCCCACCACGTTCTACGAGAGTCAATGCCCCACCACCGTCTATGAGTGTCAATACTTCACCAACTTCTATGAGTGTCGATTCGCTCACGCCGTCCATGAGTGTTGACGCACCAGCGTCTTCTATATGTTTTAATGCCCCATCACCTTCTACGAGTTTTGATGCCCCACCACCTTCTACAAGTGTCTACACCCCACCACCTTCTACGAGAGTCAATGCCCCACCATCTTCTATGAGCGTCAATACCTCACCACATTCTACGAGTGTCAATACCCCACCACCTTCTACAAGTGTCAATGCCTCACCACCTTATATAAGTGTCGATTCCCTCGTGCCTTCCATGAGTGTTGATGCGCCAGCGTCTTTTACATATTTCAATGCCCCACCACCTTCCGCAAGTGTCGATGTGCCACCACCTTCTACAAGTGTCAAATCCCCACAACCTTCTACGAAAGTCGATGCCCAACCACCTTCTATGAGTGTCAAGGTGCCACAACCTTCTACGAGTGTCAAAGCACCACCACCTTCTACAAGTGTCGATGTGCCACCACCTTCTACAAGTGTCAAATCCCCACAACCTTCTACGAGAGTCGATGCCCCACCACCTTCTATGAGTGTCAAGGTGCCACAACCTTCTAGGAGTGTCAATGCACCACCATCTTCTACAAGTGTCGATTCTCCAGTGCATTGTTCAAGTGTCAATGCCACACCATCTTCTACAAGTGTCGATGTGCCACCACCTTCTACAAGTGTCAACGCCCCACAACCTTCTACGAGTGTCGATCCCCCACCACCTTCCACGAGTATCAATGCCACACCACCTTCTACAAGTGTAAATACCACACCACCTTCTACGAATGTCAATGCATCACAACCTTCTTCATGTCTCAATGGCCCACTACCTTCTACGAGTGTTGATGCCTGACCAACTTCTACAAGTGCCAATGCTGCAGCACCTTCTACAATTATCAATGCCCCACCACCTTCTACAATTCGATGTGCCACCACCTTCTACAAGTGTCAATGCAGCACCACCTTCTACAAGTGTCAATGCCCCACCACTTTCTATGAATATCAATACCCCACCACTTTCTACTAGAGTCGATGCACCACCAACTTCTATCAGTGACGATGATCCACCACCTTCTACGAGGGTCGATTCCCTAGCTCCTTCTACGAGTGTTGACACACCAGTGCCTTCTACATGTGTCAATCCCCGACCACCTTCTACAAGTGTTGATGCTATACCACCTTCTACGAGGGTCGATGCCCCACTAGCTCTACGAGTGTCAATGCCCCACCACTTTCTATGAATGTCAATACTCCACCACCTTCTACTAGTGTTGATGCGCCACCAACTTCTATGAGGGTCGATGACCCTAACTCAAACCCTAACCCTAACCCCACTATGAGTGTCTATTCCCTAGCACCTTCTACGAGTGTTGACGACCCAGCGCCTTCTACATGTGTCAATGCCCGACCACCTTCTACAAGTGTTGATGCTATACCACACTCTCTGAGTGTCAATACCCCACCAACTTCTACGAGTGTCGATGACCCACCACCTTATACGAGGGTTGATTCCCAAGTGCCTTCTACGAGTGTTGACACCCCAGTGTTACTACATTTGTCAATGCCCGACCACCTTCTACAAGTGTCATTACCCCACCACCTTCTACTAGCG
This sequence comes from Narcine bancroftii, assembly GCF_036971445.1. Taxonomy (NCBI): domain Eukaryota; kingdom Metazoa; phylum Chordata; class Chondrichthyes; order Torpediniformes; family Narcinidae; genus Narcine; species Narcine bancroftii. The sequence goes on along the minus strand of NC_091480.1, from coordinate 42,505,648 downwards.
TCGATGCACCACCACCTTCTAAAAGTGTCAATACCATACCACTGTCTACAAGTGTCAACACCACACCAATGTCTATGCGTGTCAATGCCCAATCACCTTCTACAAGTGTTGATGCACCACAACCTTCTACTAGTGTAAATACCACACCATCTTCTACGAGTGTCGATGCTACACCAACTTCTACGAGTGTTGATGCCACACCACCTTCTACGAGTGTCAATAGCCAACCACCTTCTATGAGTCTCAATGCCCCACCATTATCGATGAGTGTCAACACCCCACCACCTTATACGAGTGTTTACGCGCCATCATGTACTACGAATATCGACGGTCCAGAACATTCTATAAATGTCGATGCCCTACCATCTTCTACAAGTTTTGATGACCCACCACCTTCTATAAGTGTCAATGCCCGACCACCTTCTACGAGGGTCGATGCCCCACCACCTTCTACGAGTGTCAATGCCCCACCACTTTCTATGAATGTTAATATCCTACCACCTTCTACAAGTGTCAATACCCCAAAACCTTCTATAAGTGTCGATGCACCTCCAACTTCTACGATGGTCGATGACCCTAATCCTAACTCTAAACCGAACCCTAACCCTAACCCTAACCCTAACTCTTCTACAAGTGTTGATTCCCTAGCTCATCTACGAGTGTTGATACCCCAGCACCTTCTACATGTGTCAATGCCCGACCACCTTCTACAAGTGTCTATGCTATACCACCTTCTACGAGGGTCTATACCCCACCACCTTTTACGAGTGTCAATGCCCCACCACCTTCTACAATTGTCGATGCCCCACCACTTTCGATGAGTGTCAACACCAAACCACCTTCTACGAGTGTTTATGTGCCATCGCGTACTACGAGTGTCGATGGTCCAGAGCATTCTACAAGTGTCGATGCCCTACCATCTTCTACAAGTGTTGATGAGCCACCACCTTCTACAAGTGTCGATGCCCCACCATCTTCTACAAGTGTCAATGCCCCACCACTTTCTATGAATGTCAATACCCTACCACCTTCTACAAGTGTCAATACCCCACAACATTCTTTAATGTCGATGCGCCACTAACTTCTATGAGTGTCGATGCCCCACCACCTTCTACAAGTGTCAATGCCGCAATGACTTCTACAATTTGATGTGCCACCACATTCTATGAGTGTCAATGCGCCACCACCTTCTACAAGTGTCGATGCCCCACCACCTTCTATGAGTATCAATGTCCCATCATCTTCTACAAGTGTCGATTCTCCAGTGCTTTGTTCAAGTATCAATGCCCCACCAACTTCTACAAATGTCAATGTTCCACCACCTTCTACAAGTGTCTACTCTCCAGTGCTTTGTTCAAGTGTCAATGCCCCAGCATTTTCTACAATTGTCGATGTGCCACCACCTTCTACAAGTGTCAATGCCCCATCACCTTCTATGAGGGTCGATGCCCCACCACCTTCTACGAGTCTCAATGCCACACCTCCTTCTACAATTGTTGATGCCCCACCACCTTCTACAAGTGTTAGTGCCCCACCACTTTCTATGAGTACTGATGCCCCTGCACCTTCTACAAATGTCAATACCTCACCACATTCTACGAGAGTCAATGCCCCACCACATTCTACGAGTGTCAATGCCCCACCACCTTCTACAAGTGTCAATGCCTCACCACATTATACGAGTGTTGATTCCCTCGTGCCTTCCATGAGAGTTGATGAGCCACCACCTTCTATGAATGTCAATGCCCCACCTCCTTCTGCAAGTGTCAATGCCCCACCACCTTCTTAAAGGGTCGATGCCCCACCACCTTCTACGAGGATCGATGCCCCACCACATTCTACGAGTGTCAAAACCCCACGGCGATCTACAAGTGTAACTGCCGCAGAGCCTTCTACAATTATCAATGCCCCACCACCTTCTACAATTCGATGCACCACCACCTACTACAAGTGTCAATGCGGCACCACCATCTACAACTGTCGATGTACCACCACCTTTTACAAGTGTCGATGCGCCACAACTTTCTACGATTGTCAATGTGGAACCACCTACTACAAGTGTCGATATCCTACCACCTTCTACATGCCACAACGACTTCTACAATTCGATGTGCCACCACATTCTACGAGTGTCAATGCGCCACCACTTTCTACAAGTGTCGATGCCCCACCACCTTCTATGAATGTCAATGTCCCATCATCTTCTACAAGTGTCGATTCTCCAGTGCTTTGTTCAAGTGTCAATGCCCCACCAACTTCTATAAGTGTCAATGTGCCACCACCTTCTACAAGTTATAATGCCCCACCACCTTCTATGAGGGTTGATGCCCCACCACCTTCTACGAGTCTCAATGCCACACCACCTTCTACAAGTGTTGATGCCCCACCACCTTCTACAAATGTCAATACCACACCATGTTCTACGAGAGTCAATGCCCCACCACCTTCTATGAGTGTCAATACCACACCACATTCTACGAGTGTCGATTCGCTCGCGCCTTCCATGAGTGTTGACGCACCAGCATCTTCTACATGTTTTAATGCCCCACCACCTTCTACAATTTGATATGCCATTGCCCTCTATGAGTGTCTATGCGCCACCACCTTCTACAAGTGTCGATGCCCCACGACCTTCTATGAGTGTCAATGTCCCATCATCTTCTACAAGTGTCGATTCTCCAGTGCTTTGTTCGAGTGTCAATGCCCCACCATCTTCTACAAGTGTCAATGCCCCACCACCTTCTATGTGGGTCGATGCCCCACCACCTTCTACGAGTCTCAATGCCACACCACCTTCCTCAATTGTTGACGCCCCACCACTTTCTATGAGTGTTGATGCCCCAGCACCTTCTAAAAGTGTCAATACCCCACCACGTTCTAAGAGAGTCAATACCTCACCACATTCTACGAGTGTCAATGCCCCACCACCTTCTACAAGTGTCAATGCCTCACCACCTTATATGAGTGTCAATTCCCTCGTGCCTTCCATGAGTGTTGATGCACCAGCGTTTTCTACATGTTTCAATGCCCCACCACCTTTTGCAAGTGTCGATGTGCCACCACCTTCTACAAGTTATAATGCCCCACCACCTTCTATGAGGGTTGATGCCCCACCACCTTCTACGAGTCTCAATGCCACACCACCTTCTACAAGTGTTGATGCCCCACCACCTTCTACAAATGTCAATACCACACCATGTTCTACGAGAGTCAATGCCCCACCACCTTCTATGAGTGTCAATACCACACCACATTCTACGAGTGTCGATTCGCTCACGCCTTCCATGAGTGTTGACGCACCAGCATCTTCTACATGTTTTAATGCCCCACCACCTTCTACAATTTGATATGCCATCGCCCTCTATGAGTGTCTATGCGCCACCACCTTCTACAAGTGTCGATGCCCCACGACCTTCTATGAGTGTCAATGTCCCATCATCTTCTACAAGTGTCGATTCTCCAGTGCTTTGTTCGAGTGTCAATGCCCCACCATCTTCTACAGGTGTCAATGCCCCACCACCTTCTATGTGGGTCGATGCCCCACCACCTTCTACGAGTCTCAATGCCACACCACCTTCCTCAATTGTTGACGCCCCACCACTTTCTATGAGTGTTGATGCCCCAGCACCTTCTAAAAGTGTCAATACCCCACCACGTTCTAAGAGAGTCAATACCTCACCACATTCTACGAGTGTCAATGCCCCACCACCTTCTACAAGTGTCAATGCCTCACCACCTTATATGAGTGTCGATTCCCTCGTGCCTTCCATGAGTGTTGATGCACCAGCGTTTTCTACATGTTTCAATGCCCCACCACCTTTTGCAAGTGTCGATGTGCCACCACCTTCTACAAGTGTCAAATCCCCACAACCTTCTACTAGAGTCGATGCCCCACCACCTTCTGCGAGTGTCAATGCCTCACCACCTTATACTAGTGTCGATTCCCTCGTGCCTTCCATGAGTGTTGATGCACCAGTGTCTTCTACATGTTTCAATGCCCCACCACCTTCTCCAAGTCTCGATGTGCCACAACCTTCTACGAGTGTCAATACCCCACCACCTTCTACAAATGTCAATACCCTACCGCCTTCTGCAATTTTCAATGCCCCAGCACCTTCTACAAGTTTCGATGCCCCAACATTTTCTACAAGTGTCAATACCCCACCACCTCCTTCAAGTGTCGATGCGCCACCAACGAGTGTTGATGAACCACCACATTCTACGAGGGTCGATGACCCAGCGCTTTCTACGAGTGTCGATTCCCAAGCGCCTTCGACGAGTGTTGACACCCCAGTGCCTTCTATATGTGTCAATGCCCGATCACCTTCTACAAGTGTCGATGCCACACCACCTTCTACGAGTGTCAATACCCCACCACCTGCTACGAGTTTCAATGCTCCATGACCTTCTACAAGTGTCAATGCCCCACCATTATATATGAGTATCAACAACCCACCACCTTCTACAAGTGTTTACACACGATCACGTACTACGAGTGTAGATGGTCCAGACCATTATACAAGTTTCGCAGCCCTACCATCTTCTACAAGTGACGATGAGCCACCACCTTCTGCAAGTGTCAATGCCCCACCACCTTATACGAGGGTCAATGCCCCATCTCCTGCTATGAGTGTCAGTGCCCCACCACTTTCTATGAATGTCAATACCCCACCACTTTCTACTAGAGTCGATGCGCCACCAACTTCTATCAGTGTCGATGATCCACCACCTTTTACGAGGGTCGATTTCCTAGCGCCTTCTACGTGTGTTGACACCCCAGCGCCTTCTACATGTGTCAATCCCCGACCACCTTCTTCAAGTGTTGAAGCTATACCACATTCTACGAGGGTTGATGCCCCACCACCTCTATGAGTGTCAATGCCCAACCACTTTCTATGAATGTCAATACCCCACCACCTTCTACTAGTGTTGATGCGCCACAAACTTCTAAGAGGGTCGATGACCCTAACTCTAACCCTAACCCTAACCCTAACCCTACTATGAGTGTCGATTCCCTAGCTCCTTCTACGAGTGTTGACGCCCCAGCGCCTTCTACATGTGTCAATGCCCGACCACCTTCTACAAGTGTTGATGCCATACCACCCTCTATAAGTGTCAATACCCCACCAACTTCTACGAGTGTCGATGACCCACCACCTTCTACGAGGGTCGATTCCCAAGCACCTTCTATGAGTGTTGACACCCCAGCGCCTTCAACATTTGTCAATGCCTGACCACCTTCTACAAGTGTCAATACCCCACCACCTTCTACTAGCGTTGATGCCCCACCACCTTCTAAAAATGTCAATACCATACCACTGTCTAAAAGTGTTTGAACACCACACCACTGTCTATGAGTGTCAATGCCCAATCACCTTCTACAAGTGTTGATGCCCCACAACCTTCTACTAGTATCAATACCCCACCACTTTCTACAAGTGTCGATGCGCCACCAAATTCTACGAGTGTTGATGAACCACCACGTTCTACGAGGGTCAATGACCCAGCGCTTTCTATGAGTGTCGATTCCCAAGCGCCTGCGACGAGTGTTGACACCCCAGTGCCTTCTATATGTGTCAATGCCCGACCACTTTCTACAAGTGTTGATGCCACACCACCTTCTACGAGTGTCAATACCCCACCACCTTCTATGAGTGTCAATGCCCCACCACTTTCTACAAGTGTCAATGCCCCACCACTATCGATGAGTGTCAACACCCCACCACCTTCTACGAGTGTTTACGCGCCATCACGTACTACGAGTGTCGACGGTCCAGAGCATTCTATAAGTGTCGATGCCCTACCATCTTCTACAAGTGCTGATGAGCCACCACACCTTCTACAAGTGTCAATGCCCGACAACCTTCTACGAGGGTCGATGCCCCACCACCTTCTACGAGTGTCAATGCCCACCACTTTCTATGAATGTTAATATCCTACCACCTTCTACAAGTGTCAATACCCCAAAACCTTCTATAAGTGTCGATGCGCCACCAACTTCTACGATGGTCGATGACCCTAATCCTAACACTAAGCCTAACCCTAACCCTAACCCCAACTCTTCTACAAGTCTTGATTCCCTAGCTCCTTCTATGAGTGTTGATGCCCCAGCGCCTTCTAAATGTGTCAATGCCCGACCACCTTCTACAAGTGTCGATGCTATACCACCTTTTACGAGGGTCAATACCCCACCACCTTTTACGTGTGTCAATGCCCCAACACCTTCTACAAGTGTCGATGCCCCACCACTTTCTATGAGTGTTGATGCCCCACCACCTTCTACAAGTGGCAATGCCCCACCACTTTCTATGAGTGTCAATGCCTCACCACCTTCAACGAGGATTGATGCCCCACCACCTTCTACGAGTGTCAATGCCCCACCACTTTCTATGAATGTCAATACCCTACCACCTTCTACAAGTGTCAATACCCCACAACCTTCTATTAATGTCGATGTGCCACCAACTTCTACGAGTGTCGATGACCGACCACCTTCTACGAGGGTCGATTCCCAAGCGCCTTCTACGAGTGTTGACACCCCAGCGCCTTCTACATTTGTCAATCCCCGACCACCTTCTACAAGTGTAAATACCCCACCACCTTATACTAGTGTCGATGCGCCACCAACTTCTACGATGGTCGATGACCCTAATCCTAACTCTAACCCTAACCCTAACCCTCACCCTATCTCTTCTACGAGTGTTGATTCCCTAGCTCCTTCTACGAGTGTTGACGCCCCAGCGCCTTCTACATGTGTCAATGCCCAACCACCTTCTACAAGTGTCGATGCCCCACCACCTTCTACAAGTGTCGATGTGCCACAACCTTCTACGAGTGTCAATGCCCCACCACATTCTACAAGTGTCAATGCCTCACCAACTTCCACAAGTGTCAAAACCCCACCATCTTCTACGAATTTCAACGCCCCACAACCTTCTACAAGTGTCACTGCCGCAGTGCCTTCTACATATGTCAATGCCCCACCACCTTCTACAAGTGTCGATGCACCACAACCTTCTACGAATGTCAATGCACCACCACCTTTTACAAGTGTCGATGCCCCACCACCTTCTACAAGTGTCAATGCCCCACCAACTTCTACAAGTGTTGATGCCCCACCAACTTCTACAAGTGTCAATACCCCAGACCTTCTATGAGTGTCGATGCCCCAGCACCTTCTACAAGTGTCACTACCCCACCACCTTCTACAAGTGTCGATGCCCCAACGCCTTCTACAAGTGTTGATGCCCCACAACCTTCTACAATTTTCAATACCACACCACCTTCTACGAGTGTCAACGCCCCATCACCTTCTTCGAGTGTCAATGCCCCACCACCTTCTATGAGTTTCGAGGCCCCACCACCTTCAACGAGCGTCAATACCCCAGCGCCTTCTACAATTCTCAATGCCCAACCCCCTTCTATGAGTGTCGATGCTCCACCACCCTCTGTGTGCCGATGCCCCAGCTCCTTGTACAAGTTTCAATGACCCAGCGCCTTCTACGCGTATCGATGTCCCATCACCTTCCAGAAGTGTCGATGCCCCACTACTGTCTACGAGTGCCATTTTATCCCACCACCTTCTACGAGTGTCGATGCCCCACCGCCTTCTACAAGTGTCGACGCCCCACCACCTTCTACGAGTGTCAATGCCCCACCACCTTCTACGAGTGTCGATGCCCTAGCGCCTTCTACGAGTGTCGATGCCTCACCACCTTTTACAAGCTGTTCGAGCTTCAACAGATGGAAGTGAAATAAATGACCTATAGCTTTAGCATCCCCACCATCTAGCAATCAACTTTAGTTCAATGCTTCAAACATTCTTTAGGCCCAGGGTCCTTTCGGCTGTGTGCATTAATGATGCATACAACTATCAACAGACTCACAGGATAATGCTATAGGGTTATTTTGCCCATCAAATTACAAGGGAATTGATAAATTTTGATTGAAAACAAATGAAAGTGTGCTATCAAGGTGTTCATTACATCCAAAGGAATAAAACTTTAAATCGAGGAAACAAACTGAGCTTCAACAAAAACTATCAGTCCAATAATTTTCAGGTGAGAAATTTTGAAATTAAAAGTTAATAAAAAATGATGTGATACATTGGGATATTTCTGAATCGTTTCTCAATTTTAATTAATAAAGCAAGAATGCCCCTGTTAACCTGGATTTTGTGACGATGCCAGATTGATGTTTTCAAGGTGCTATGAATCATTAACGGTAACGTTTCCCAAGTTCCTGAAAAGATTAAATAGTATTTATTTTACAAGTATCTCAAAAAAATACTGTGATGATTGTGTTTTACAATTGGTTTTGAACATGATTAATTGATCTGGTCTCAACAGGTATTGGTCAGATATTAATTGATATATTTTCCTTTTGACAGAGTGTTTGAAAACAACTTGCACCAAATGGATGACCTCGCATTTTTTCCCGCATTATAACTTGTGTACATTTCACCTCATTCTCTGGTTTCAGGTTCATTCTCTCTGGAAGGCCCAGTTCGGTGCATGTATTTCTGTGACTTTGTAAGCTCAGTTACAGTGATCTGTATATAGACATGCAACGTCCAATCGCATATAGAGTACATCCGTGGCCCCATAAGGTTATAATAGAGTTCAGAAATTGTTTGGAGAATGGGAAATAGCAGCTTCCCGCATGCAACACGTGTACCTCATATCTTTTGAGTACAAAGTGATGAGCTGCCAACTGTACATATATAACCTATAATACATAGGTCTCATTAGTCATAATGTTAATATGGTGTTCACACAACATCCAAATCACATAACATCCTATTTCACAGAAAATAGCATGGATGTTAAGTGATATATGACTGTACTTGTACACCACAGATTCCTTTATACCTCCAGACTACTTGAAGGATTTGATGGGTAAGTGTTCTGGGAAATATACTCTGCATCTAACCCATGATATCCCAGCCCAGATTGTCTGATGGGATTATGTAGAGGAGCTTCACCTTGTCATCTTCGCCATGTTACCCCTACTTTGGAATGCCAGGTGAGAAAACAAAGAAGAACTTACATTTGTATCTGGTCCTTACTGTACTTGCTAGAAGATGCCTGGTTGGACAGTCTATTTTTATTCCCATTAATTTATTGGATGTAAATGGCACAGCTAACATATATAATCCATCGCCGGGTGTCCTAGATCCCAGAAGGCAATTGGTCAAACCTTGGTCAGTTGTGTAAAAATGGCCAGTTTCCTTCTCCAAAGGAGATTGGTGAACAACAGTAGCTTCATGGCAACTGTTACAGAGACTAGATTTTTTAAAAAACAAGATGTATTAACTATTATGTATTATCCTCATGGGGACCAATGACATAGATAGGAGTAAGGATGAGGTTCTGAAGAGGGAATTATAGGGAGTTAGGAAACAAGTTAAAAAGCAGGCCCTCGGGGGTTATAATCTCGGGATTGCTGCCTGTGCCACATGCCAGAGAGGGGAGGAAAAGGAAGCTGTGGCAGATGATGCCAGGGGCAGGGGTTCAGATTTCTGGATGATTGGGTTCCCTTCTAGGGAAGGTCTGACCTGTGCAAAAAGGACAAGCTGCACCTGAACTAGAAGGGGACCAATGTCCTGGCGGCCAGGTTTGCTAGAGCTGCTGGGGAAGGTTTAAACGAGTTTGGAAGGGGAATGGGAATCAGAATGTGAGTGCAGAGATTAAGGTAGAAGGACAAAAGCATGATGCTGTGTGAGTTGGTGAGAAAGGACAGGCGGGGACAAAACATAAAGGCAGCCAGTTAGAGGGGTTGAAATGTGTCTATTTTAACATTAGGCACATCAGGAATAAAGGGGATGAACAGAGCATGGATCAGTAAGTGGAACTACGATGTTGTGGCCATTACTGAAACTTGGCTGGAGGAAGGGCAAGATTGGCCTGGGTTCAGGTGTTTTAAAAAAATAGGATGGGAGATAGAAAAGGTGGTGGGGGGGTGGGGAGGGAAATAGCATTTCTGGTCAGGGAAAACATCACGGCTATAGAAAGGGAGAGTGCTGCAGAGGGAGTGTCCACTGAGTTGGTGTGGGTGGAAGTCAGAAATAGGAAGGGAGCCATCACCATGCTGGGAGTAGTCTATAGGCCCCCAAATAGCCCTCGAGACACCTAGGAGCAGATAAGTAGGCAGATTTTGGAATGGTGCAGGAAATACAGGGTTGTAGTTATGGGTGATTTCAACTTCTCTAATATTGACTGGCATCTACTGACTGCAAGAGGGATAGATGGGGCTGAATTTGTCAGATGTGTACCAGAAGGATACTGATACAGTATGTGGACCGGCCGACTAAAGGAGAGGTCATATTGGATCTGGTTCTGGGGAATGGACCTGGTCAGGTGGAGGACTTCGCACTGAGGGAACATTTTCGTGAGAAAGACCACAACTCCCTTAGCTTCAACAGAGCTATTGAAAAGGATAAAAACAGTCAAACTGGGAAAGTGCTTAACTGGGGAAGGGCGAATTATGAAGGGATGAGGCAGGAACTAGCGAGAATAAATTTGAAATGTATGTATAAGGGTGAAAGCACAGAAGTCATGTGGAGGAAGTTTAGGTACCACTTGTGCTGGGTTCGTTAGGTTTGTCCCATTGGAACAAGGTAGGAAAATGGAACCGTGACTGACGAAACAGGTCAGGCAACTAGTCAAGAGGAAGAAGGAAGCATACATTAGATATAGGAAGCAGGAAACAGGAAGGCGTCATGAAAAGAATATGGTAGCTAGGAAGGAGCTTAAGAAAGGACTTAGGAGAGCTCAAAGGGGGTATGATAAGGCCCTGGCATGTAGAATTAAGGAAAACCCAAGGCGTTCTAAGTGTATGTGAAGAACAGAAGGGTGACAAGAATGAAGGTAGGGTTGCTAAAGGATAAGGGAGGTAACATGTGCCTGGAGGTGAAGGAGATTGGGGAGGTCCTAAATTAATACCTTGTGTCAGTATTCACAAGAGAAAAGGACCTTTGTCACAGTGAGGTTGAAATTGAACAGGCCTGTGCATTGGACAATGTGGAGATTAAGGAAGATGAAGTGTGGATCTTCTTAAAAAATTCAAAATTGATAAGTCCCCAGGCCCAGACATGATATACCCCAGGCTGCTGTGGGAAATGAAGAGATAGCTGGGGCAGTAGCTATGATCTTTGAATCCTCTTTGACTGCAGGGGAGGTGCCGGAGGATTGGAGAATGGAAAATGTAGTCCCTTGTTAAAAAGGTAATAGGGAGAATACTAGGAATTATAGACCAGGAAGTCTTAGAAGATAAAGGAAAAGAAGTAGGCCATTTGGCCCATTGAATCTGCTCCACAAAACCATAATGAGCCAGACTGTTCTCACTTCTAGTTCCAATTTCTGCCTTTTCCCCAATATCCCTTGACACCTTGACTTAAGTAGATACCTATCAATCTCCCCTTTAAACTCCCTCGATGATTGGACCTCCACAGCTGTATGTGGCAATGTATTCCATCAATCCATGACCCTTTGGCTAAATAAATTTCTCCTCATCTCTGTTTTAAATGGGTATCTTCAAATTCTAAGACTGCACCCTCTTGTCCTGGATTCACCCACCATGTGAAACATCTTATTCACATCTACTCTGTCCAATCCTTTCAGCATTCAATAAGTTTCTGTGAGATCCTCTCTCATTCTTCTATATTCCAATGAATATAGTCCAAGAGCCTCTAAACGTTCCTCATATGGTAGCCCCTATATTCCAGGAACCATCCTGGTCAATGTCCTCTGTACTCTTTCCAACATTATTACATCCCTTCTTAGACAAGGGGCCCAAAACTGCACATTTTACTCGAAATGAGGTCTCGTCAGTGCCCCATGGAGCCCCATCAACATCTCTTTACTCTTATACACTATTTTCCTTGAAATGAATGCCAACATAGCATTTGCTTTCTTTCTTGCCGATCCTATCTGGAGGTTAACCTTTAGGGTATCCTGCACGAGGATACCAAGTCCCTTAGCACTTTTGAATTTTCTCCCCATCCAAATAATAATCTGCCTCTTTAGTTCCTCTTCCAAAATGTCTAACATTTCTCAACATTGGATCTCATCTGCCATTTCTTTGCCCCTTCTCCTAAGCTGTCCAAGTCTCCCTGCAACTTTTCAGTTTCTTCAACACTTCCAACTCCCCTACCTACCTGGTTTCATCTGCAAACTTTGCCACAAAACCATTCAATTCATAATCTTCTAACTCATCAATGTACATTGTGAAAAGAAGCGGCCCCAACACTGACCCCTGCAGAACACCACTGGCAACCAGCAACCAACCGGAACAGGATCACCCTTTGCTTCCTGCCTATCAGCCAATGCTCCACCCAGTCTAATATTTTTCCTGTAATTCCATGTGCTCTCATTAAGCAGCTTCTTATGCAGTACCTTATTGAAGGCCTTTGAAAATCCAAATATACTATATCCACAACCTCTCCCTTGTCCATCCTACTTGAGATGTCCTCAAAAAATTCCATCAGGTTGGTCAGGCAGGATCTTCCCTTCATGAACCCATGCTGGCTTGGACCTCATAACCTCATCTTTGAGGATCAACTCCAATATCTTCCCGACAACCAATGTCAGTCTAATAGGCCTATAATTTCCTTTTTTCTGCCTCCCTCCTTTCTTAAACAGCGGAACTACATTTGTGACCCTCCAATCCTCCGGAACCATACCTCAGTCTAATGATTTCTGGAAAAACAATTCCAATACCTCCATAATCTCCAAAGCCACCTCCTTCAGAATCCGTGGGTCCACCTCATCCAGTCCGGGAAACTTTTCGATTTTTAGTCCATTCAGTTTACTCAGCACTATCTCTCTTGACTGTATTTACAGTGTACTTCTATTCTCTGACTATCAGGCATATTGCTATTGACTTTGTTAGTGACGACTGACGCAAAATACTCATTTAGTTCCTCTGCCATCTCTTTGATACCCATTATAATTTCTCCACCATCATTTTCAATCGGTCCGTGTTCCTCTTTTACTCTATATATTTAAAAAAGTTCAGTGCCCTTTTGCATGTTATTTGCCAACTTCCTTTCCTAATTCATCTTTTCTTTCCTGTCTCTTTCTGTGAGTTTTTAAGTTTCCCAGTCATCTGTTTTCACACAAATTTTTGTTTGCTTGTATACCCTCCCTTTTGCTTTTATTTTAGCCTGAGCCTCTCTTGTTACCCACATTTGTCCATTTTTCCATTCATAATTGTATTTTTTTTTAATACATCTATCTCGCTCTATTTATTGTAGAAATATCCTCCAATTCTGCTCTGCCGTCCCTCTATCGAGCTTATTTTTCCTGTCAACTTGGGCCAGTTCCTCTCTCATAGCTCTGCAATTTCCTTTGTTCCACTGAAATATTGATACATCTGATATCAGCTTCTCCTTTTCAAATTTGAAACTGAACTCTATCATGTTATGATCCCTATTACCTTTAATTCCCTAATCACCACAGGTTCATTACACATCACCTTATCCAAAACCGCTGATACCCTGGTGGGCTTATTGACAAGCTGTTCCAAAAAGCCATCACTTAGGCCAGTGGTTTTCAAATTGCCCCCCTAAACTCACATTCCACCTTAAGTAATCCCTATGCCATAAGAGCTCAGTGATTAGTAAGGGATTGCTTAAGGTGGTATGCGAGTGGGAAAGGAAGGTTGAGAATCGCTGCTCTAGGCCCAAATATTTTGCTTGAGAAAAATTGTCATTGGTCCATTTCCTTTGAAGTTCTGAAACTGACCACATAATGAATCAAGTAGGTAGGATTAAAACAGTGGTTTTCAAACCTTTTTCTTCCCATCCACATACCACCTTAAGCAATCACTTGCGAATCACAGAGCACCGATGACATAGGATATTCTTAAAGTGTTAAGTGAGAGGAAAGAAAAAGGTTGAGAACCACTGGTTTAAAGGGATACGGGCCAAATGCAGGCAGGTGGGACTAACTCTTTTTAAAATTTAGACAGACATCATGGTAACAGGCCATTTTGGCCAACGAGGCCGTGCTGTCCAATTACAGTAAGAGTATTGTGTTCATTTCTGGTCACCTCATTATAGAAGGAATGTGGAAGCTATGGAGATGGTGCAGTGGACATTTACCGAATGTTTTCTGGATAAGGATACAAGTCTTATGAGGCAAGGTTAGCATAGAAGGATGAGAGGAGACTTGATAGAGGTCTACGAGATGATGAGAGGCATAAATAGGTGAACAGCCAGCACCTGTTTCCCAGGGCAGAATAAGCAAACACTAGAGGACATATTTACAAGATTAACCATATAACCATATAACCATTTACAGCACAGAACAGGCCAGTTCGGCCCTACTAGTCCATGCCGTAGCAAATCCCCACCCTCCTAGTCCCACTGACCAGCACCCGGTCCATACCCCTCTAGTCCCCTCCTATCCATGTAACGATCCAGTCTTTCCTTAAATGTAACCAATGATCCCGCCTCGACCACATCTGCCGGAAGCTCATTCCACATCCCCACCACCCTCTGCGTAGAGAAATTTACCCTCATGTTCCACTTATAATTTTCCCCCTTCAATCTTAAACCATGTCCTCTAGTTTGAATTTCCCCCTTTCTTAATTGAAAAAGCCTATCCACATTTACTCTGTCTGTCCCTTTTAAAATCTTAAACACCTCTATCAAGTCCCCTCTCAATCTTCTACGCTCCAGAGAAAAAAAGCCCCAGTCTGTACAACCTTTCCCTGTAACTCAGACCCTGAAATCCTGTCAACATTTTCGTGAACCTTCTCTGCACTCTCTCTATTTTGTTTATATCTTTCCTATAATTTGGTGACCAAAACTGGACACAGTACTCCAAATTTGGCCTCACCAATGCCTTGTACAATTTCATCATACCCTCCCTACTCTTGAATTCAATACTCCGATTTATGAAGGCCAACATTCCAAATGCCTTCTTCACCACACCATCTACCTGAGTATCAGCCTTGAGGGTACTATTTACCATAACTCCTAAATCCCTTTGTTGCTCTGCACTCCTCAATTGTCTACCATTCAATGTATATGACCTATTTAAATTTGCCTTTCCAAAATGCAGCACCTCACATTTATCTGTATTAAATTCCATCAGCCATTTCTCAGCCCACACCTCCAGCCTTCCTAAATCACCTTTTAATCTACGGTAATCTACCTCACTGTCCACAACACCAGCAATCTTTGTGTCATCCGCAAACTTGCTTATCCAATTCTCTACCCCTACATCCAGATCGTTAATATATAGAACAAATAATAGTGGACCCAGGACCGAACCCTGAGGAACTCCACTAGTCACCGGCCTCCAATTGGACAAACAATTGTTTAGCACTACTCTCTGACACCTTCCATCCAACCACTGCTGAATCCATTTCACTACCTCCTTATTTATACCTAATGCCTCCACCTTTTTTCCTAACCTCCTGTGGGGAATTTGTCAAAAGCTTTACTAAAGTCCAAATAGACAACATCCACAGCTTTCCCTTCATCAACCTTTTCTATAACCCCCTCGAAGAACTCAATCAGGTTTGTCAAGCATGATCTACCCCTGACAAAACCATGCTGATTACTCCCTATCAATCCTTGTACGTCCAAAAATTTGTAAATAGCATCCCTCAGAACACTTTCCATCAACTTGCCCACCACAGACATCAGACTTACAGGCCTATAATTCCCAGGTTTGCATTTGGACCCTTTCTTAAACAGAGGAACCACATGCGCAACCCTCCAATCCTTTGGTACCACCCCCGTGGCCAGTGACATCCTAAATATCTCTGTTAATGGCCCTACTAACTGTCCACTAGCCTCCCTGAGTGTCCTAGGGAATATTTTGTCCAGTCCGGGAGATTTATCCACCTTTATCTTTTTTAACACAGCCATCATTACCTCCTCGGTTATCCTTATATGCTTCATGATCTCCCCACTATTTTTCTTTACTTCAACTGGTTCAACATTTTTTTATGAAGGCAAAGAAATCATTCAAAATTTCCCCCATTTCCTCAGACTTCTCACTCAGCCTACCCTCGCTATCTACAAGGGGTCCAATTTTATCTCTCACTAATCTTTTACTTTTAATGTACTTATAGAAACCCTTTGGATTTATTTCTACTCTGTCAGCCAAAGCCTCTTCATGCCTTTTTTTGGCCTTTCTAATTTCTTTCTTAAGATTCCTTCTACACTCCTTATAGTCCTCCTTCAACTTCTCAGCTCCCTGCTCTTTATACCTCTTGTACACCTCCCTTTTTCTCCTAACCAAATTTCCAATATTCCTCGAAAACCAAGCCTCCCTATGACTTCCAGCCTTTCCTTTGATCCAGACTGGGACATAACTACTCTGTACCCTCAAAATTTCTTTTTTGAATATCCTCCATTTTTCATTAACATCCTTACCTGAAAATATCCTGTCCCACTCAATACTCCCCAAATCCCTTCTTATTCCTACGAAATTTGCTCTTTTCCAATCCAGAACCTCAACTTTAGGCCTCTCCTTGTTCTTCCTTAAAACTACCCTAAAACTAACAGAATTATGGTCACTAGACCCAATTGGTTCTCCAACATTAATGTCCGCTACCTGACCTAGCTCGTTCCCTAACAGGAGATCCAGTATTACACCATCCCAAGTCGGTTCTTCTACTAACTGATTTAGAAAACAATCCTGAACACATTTAACGAACTCCAGCCCATCCAGCCCTCTAACCGTATGGGTATCCCAATCAATGTGTGGGAAGTTAAAAATCTCCCATGATCACTACCCTATGATTTTCACACATATACGTTATCTCCCTACAAATTTGTTCCTCTAATTCCCTTGGCCCATTTGGTGGTCTGTAATACACCCCTATTAGCACCCTCTTGCCTCCTCCACCCCTCAATTCCATCCAAACAGCCTCACTGGTCGATCCCTCCATACCATCCTGCCACCTCACGCCAGTAATGTCCTCCCTAACAAGCAGAGCAACTCCTCCTCCTTTTTTACCCCCTGATCTATCACATCTAAAACAAATATATCCCGGAACATTAAGTTGCCAGTCCTGCCCCTCCTGTAGCCAGGTCTCACTAATTGCCACAATATCGTGACCCCAAGTATCTATCCATGCTCTCAGCTCATCTACCTTGTTCACTATGCTTCTTGCATTAAAATATATGCATCTCAGAGATTGACCCTCACATATATTCTCTTTTTTACCTTCTACCCTAATCTCCATCCTACCTTTGTTATCTTTTTTATTCCTAGCTAGGTGGCCATACTCCCTGAACACTGCTCTCACCCTCTGTTCCCCACCCCCCTGCCAAACTAGTTTAAACCTACCCCCACAGCTCTAGAAAATCTACTTGCCAGCACATTGGACCCCCTCCAGTTCAGGTGGAGTCCATCCCTCTTGTACAGGTCCGACCTTCCCCTGAAGAGATCCCAATGATCCAGAAATCTTATCCCTTTCCCCCTACACCATCTCTTTAGCCACGCATTCATCCTCCACATCCTCCTATTTCTACCGTCACTAGCTCGTGGCACGGGCACTTCTAACTAAGTCATTGGTCCCCACATGGACCACGACTTCTGGCTGTTCTCCTTCCCCTTGCAGAATGCTATGTACTCGATCAGAAATATCCCTGACCCTGGCACCAGGGAGGCAACATACCAACCTAGATCCCCTATCTCTTCCCACAAACCTCCTATCTGTCCCTCTGACTAATGAGTCCCCAACTACAAGAATCCCATTCTTATCCTTCTTTCCCTTCTGAACTTCAGGGGCAGCCCCTGTGCCAGAGACCTGACCCCCACGACTTATCCCTGATAGGCTGTTCCCCCCAACAGTATCCAAAGCTGAATACATGTTGCTGAGCGACACTTCCACAGGGGTACTCTGCACTGGCGCTCTCCCTCCTTTCCTCACAGTCACACAATTCCCTGACTCCTGCCTTCTAGGGGTGACTGTCTCCCTGTAACTCCTCTGCTTCCCTTATGATCCTCAGTTCATCCAATTGCAGCTCAAGCTCCCTAACACGGTCACTCATTATATGCAATTGGATGCACCTTTTGCAGGTGTAATCTGATTTCCCACATCCCACAACTGGAGCACTTAACTACCCCAACTGACTCCATTTCCTCCTTTCTTACTATAATACCCTTTACTAATAAGCTCCTTCTTAGCCCCTGCTCACCGAAGTCCCTCGAACCAAAGTCCCCACTCCTTCACTGGGCCACTCACTCACTGCGCCGCTCCTCGCTGGCAGCTCCCTCCTTTTCTACTCCTTTTAAGTGAGGGAAGTTTAGGGGAGACATCAGGGATATGTTTTTTACCAGAGAGTTGTGGGCGCCTGGAATGCCTTGCCGGGAATGGTGGTGGAGGCTGAAACATTGGGGGAATTTAAGAGATTCTTAGACACATGGATGAGAGAAAAATAGAGATTTATGGGGTAGGGAGGGTTTAGTACTTTTTTTTGTTTGTTATAAAGGAATATATGGGTCAGCACAATATTGAGGGCTGAAGGGCCTGTGCTGTGCTGTACTATTCGACTAATCTATGTTCCATGTTCTAGCTACTCAAATTTAACTTTAAAATTCCCCAGCTGCCTGGGGAAATCTCCAATCTCATGTTTCAGATTCAATGCTCAAGCTATTGGCTGCTCTACTGTCATTTAACCACTGCCCTGATGTAGAGGGACCTTTGGTGTGTTGCTGTCCTGAGAGTGTCTAATGTTGCCTTTGCTTTCAAACGACAGAAATTCCCTGCATTGACATCGCTCACAATAACCATCTCCGTGATTCATGTCCTTATTCTGGGTTGACAGAGATACGTACAGTTCAATAGAGACTGTTGGTGAAGAGGTTTTCATCAGTATACCCTTCCAAGCCAAGAGGGTGTGCTGAAGAAGGGCATATGTTTACCAACAGAGTTCCTGAACAATTTAATAGCTAGCATGCTTGGATGGAGATAAGCTGTCATTCAGGACATTTGATTAGTGTTGCTGTCATTTTTTTTCCACTGTTTACATATTACCTGCTGTGAAGATTGATTCCTTCACGCCTCACAGCACCAGGAGAGATCTTTACACCCATTTTAACCCCGAGTCACATACATTTGCAATAGTCACTGAGTTTCAATGAATGTGCACCAGCCACATACAGGAAACAAATCCAGCAACACATTAAGTTACTGAATCCATGCAGTTTCGCCATTCTTACTGATCCTATTTTTGACATGCAGCAAGGTAACATGAGCCCATGCCGCCCAATTGACCTACAACCACCCTCCCTCCCCTTTAAGTTTTGGTGGGAGGAAACCGAAGCCCCTGGAGGAAATGCACACAGACATGGGGAGAACGTACAAACTCCTTACAGACAGAAGAGGATTCAAACCTGGGTCACTGGATCTATAGCAATGTCGCATCAACCGCTGCAAACTAACTGTGCCACCCCCTTTTATTTGGACCCTAACCCTAATGCAATACTATAGTTCTTAGTGTATCATATGTACCTGTGTGGCTGCAGTAAGTCATAATTTTGGTGCCTCTGTACATTACACATATGTATATGACAATAAATCTTCATATAATATCAGAGGCTATGGGTCTGTAGGCACTGAATACCCTTCTTAATGTATGCAATGAGTGACATTGTAAAGCAGGCAGCATTTCCAATTCTATCTGATTTCTGATTCTGTTTGCCCAAGGGGTTACTCGATCAAGTTCTGAAGCAGGAACGTGGCTGTTTTCTCCACTTTAAATCAAGGTTTACTGTGTAGAAATCAGGAGACGGATGCCTGATTGATGCCTGATTAGTGCAAGAAAATAGGAGAAAGTGAGGTAGTTCTGTGGTTCATTGTCCATTCAGAAATCTGATGGCAGAGGGGAAAAAACTGTTCTTGTGCCACTGGGTGTTCGTCTTTAGGCTCCTGTACAGAGTGAAGAGGCCTGGGTGCTGGGGGCCATTGAGGACAGATGCTGCTTTCTTAAGACACCACCTCTTGTAGATGTCCTCAGTGGAGTGAAGACTGGTACCTGTGGAGTTGCTCACTGAGTTAATAACTCTCAGGTGTGTCCTGTGCATTGGCACCTCCATTGCAAACAGTGATGCAACTAGACAGAATGTTCTCCATGGTACACCTGAAGAAATTTTCGAGAATACTCAATGACATACCAAATCTCCTCAAACTCCTCAAGTAGTTTAGCCTCTGGTGAGCCTTCTCCATTCTCAAACAATAGCAACACAAAAAGTGTTGGTGGATCTCAATGGGTCAGGCAGTATCCGTGGAAAGCCATAGATGGTCAATGTTCCATTCCTGGTGAAGGGGTTTTGGCCCAAAATGTTGACTCTTCATTGTTTTCATTGACTATTCATTGTGTTCCATCGATGCTGCATGACCTATTGAGTTTTTTCGGTACTTTGTATGTTGGTCCAGTTTTTATGCATCTGCAGACTTCTTGTTGACCACTGGACAGATTATAAAGAAGCAGGAACTCAGTCTGGCCTATTCCCTTAACCTCCATATGTCATTTATGTGCAATGAACAAGAAATCAAGATCATTCCCCCATTCCATGCAAGAGATGTCCCCAACTCAGGCTTTGGATCCCATAAGGATCCAAATGGGACTCATTCACTTGCTGTTTATGTTTGTCGTCTCCTTGAACCATAAGGAGAGATTGAACAGATCAGGTCTACATCTCATGAGAATGATTCCAAGGTGTCAGGAGTAGGGGCTGGGAGTCACCATCTCAAAAACAGTGAACTACCATTCACACCAAAGATTAGAAGAAATTTCCTGATCCAGAAGGTGATGAATTTTTAGCGTTCTTTACCTTGTGGATCAGTAGTATTCATCAATAGGTTCCTGGGTATCAAAGAAACCAATGATATGGGGCTAATGAAGAAAAGATCAGCCATCAACTGGGTATCAAGGGATATGGGGAAAAGGCAGGAATTTGGAACTAGATGTGAAAACTGTTTAGCTCAGGGTGGAGTTGCAGAGCAGACTCGATGGACCAAATGGCCTATTTCTGTTCCTTGATCTTGTGAACTAACTGAATGGCAGAACAAATACTCCTGCTTCTATTTCTTATGTAATAGGCTTCTGACTGAGGTAATCCAGATTGCCTCATCGAGAATGTTTTTATCATCAAGGCCTGGATTGGTCTCTGCACACAGGTCAAAGGTCAGAGTTTTGGCCTGTCCCTCACTTATCTAGAAACAGTCTAATGTGTCCACATGCCAAAGATTCACACGTTCTTATTCCACTGAAGAGAAATGGTTCAAATGTTCAACAGTAAAGTTAATCCCCAATCAGATCAGTTGAATTAGGAAGATAGATTTTGAAAAGTACTGAGTTTCAAAATCCAATTATAGAGAACCAACTTCAAGCACTCAACAGATGGGTGAACATGACAGAATGGTGGGGCAGCAGGGAGCTCCATGAACTCACACTTGACACAATACCCCATGCATCTGCAACCTCGTGCAGCCACGGAGCTGATCTGAAAATAAATGCATGACCGTGCTAATTGGTTAATTGGCTGCTACACTCATCGAGGCTTGAGGCAGGCAGTTTGAATGAGCTCTCTGCCAACACGCAGGCTGCTCAGTCTAGTGTTGCACCAGCTGTTCTCACCTCGTGTTCCATTTGGATGAAATATTATAAGGTATCAGAGAAAGTCATAAATACACATGCTCAATATGAGAAAGGCTGATCCGCCCCTATTCCCCCCACACCACCCTGACTACTTACTGATGCAGAGTATAACCAGATATTTTGAAGTATATGAGGAAAATGTGGCTAGAAATCAGATGGCTCCATAGTTACCTGTCCAATATGGTCCTGAGTCCAAGCTTCAAGACACATTAAGTTCAGCTGAGAGTTAACTGTCATGCACATCAGCACAATGCACAGATTCATCAAAATTCTCACTTGCTGCAGCCAAACAGCTGCAAAAGATTTGCCACCTGCAAGACTACAACACGAGAGTTCAACTACCTGTGGAGCATAATGCACCAACAAACCACTGAGGGCGCTTGGAAGGCAAGTGTGTGTTGTCCTCTTGGTACCAGACATTCTCTTCCTGCCCCAACCTCATTCCATTTCCCAAAGCCTGTCATCAGAATCTCAAGTGTCCATACCAACCTTGTAACTAAGGTCCATTCACCTCCCAGCCTTTCGCCCACTAATCATCCTCAGCAATGGTTGTTAGCTAATCATCACAGTGGGGGGGGGGGGGGTGTGCGCGCGTGTGTTTGCACAAGTATGCGTCTGCATGTGTGTGTGATTGTTCATGTGTGGTGCTCGCGCAAAGTGAGTGAATACCCTGCCAGCACTAATTAGGGAGGTTTGCATCTCATTAATGGAACCTGAGACTGTGACTTCAGGAGGAAGGGACAAAAACTGAACAGAGAACAAGACATAAAAAGAGAACACGCCTTTAAAGATCAATATAGCGATGAAATATCCATTAAACCCTCTCATGCAAACTGTTCCACATGTTAACAAGACACTCAAGATATTTAATACAAATGGCATCTGATATTTGCCATTTAATTATTTTGCTGTCTAGTTACTTAACAATTAGCCTCAGCAATAATAAACACAATTAGGATTAATGTCATCATTATGAGTGACAAGCAATGATTGACAAACCACAGGGACAATATTGTTGTCTGCTCCATGAAGCCGAGAACCTTCTATCCCTCCCAATCTTCTTCGTAGTGAAAAGATTCATCCTGCACTTGTTTCCCTTTCAGAGCCTATACTTCAAAGTAATCCTCAGTTCATGACGTGATGTAAGATGTGTCTCAACTGCGGGAACAAGGTGCAATGTAGATATAAACTATGCATTGTTTCTGCATCTCTGTACTAAGATGATATGCACGACATGGTATAGCTGCTCCATGCTGCTTGTCCTCCCTTGCCATTGCTCAAACCTCATGCAGCATCCAATATCATGCACTGAGCTTATTGGCTCATTGATCAGAGGAGACTTTGGCTTTATCCAGCACCAGGCTGTTCCAACAGCAGCCCATATTTAGAGTGAGGCCATGTGATGAGAAGACTGCAACACTTATTTTGGACTCTTCTTTAGGGTTGCTGTACTCTCTGGCACATAGCAGCATGCTCATTTAGTCTGATGCCTGGATCTAGGAAGGGAACCTTCACCACTTCTACACTGGCTTTAATTCGGGTTTGGCAGCACCATTGAAATATGCAACCCTTTTGCCTCTCCTGGCATTCTTTCCAACCTGCAGCTCACAGGATTTTAATTCTGAGCTTGCATCCACCAAATCACTAACTGCTCCAACCCACTTTATGATTCCCCTAAACCTCAGCGTTATCCAACACAATCTCCTTAGACTCATTTAAAAAAAGCTCATGGTGGACAGGTTGTGTGGTGAGAAATTGAGGATCTTCCATTTGTTTTAGGGATTTGGATTATGCAGGCAAGTAAAGCATTTATTGCTAATCACTGGTAAGCATTCAGTGTTCACTGAACGGGGAGTGTGCATCACTGGTACAAGCACTGTGTTCACTGTACGGGGAGTGTTCATCACTGGAACACACTCAATGTTCTCTGTACGGTGAGTGTGAATCACTGGTAAACGCTCAGTGTTCACTGTAGGGGAATGTTCATCACTGGTACACGCTCAGTGTTCTCTGTACGGGGAATGTGATCACTGGTACACCCTCAGTGTTCAATGTATGGGGAGTGTGAATCAGTGCTACACGCTCAGTTTTCACTGTACGGGGAGTGTTCATCACTGGTACACGTTCAGTGTTCTCTGCAAGGGGAGTGTGAATTACTGGTACACACACAGTATTCAGTGTACGGGGAGTGTGCATCACTGGTATACACTCAATGTTCACTGTACAGGGAGTATGTCTCACCGGTACACGCTCAGTGTTCTCTGCATGGGGAGTGTGCCTCACTGATACACACTCAGTATTCACTGTATGGGGCATGTGCATCACTGGTACATGCTCAGTGTTCTCTGTATGGGGAGTGTGCCTCATTGGTACCTGCTCAGTGTTCTCTGTAAGGGGAGTGTGCCTCACTGGTACACGATCCGTTTTCTCTGTACGGGGAGTGTGTCTCACTGGTACACGCTCAGTGTTCTCTGTATGGGGAGTGTGAATCATTGGTACACGCTCAGTGTTCGCTGTACAAGGAGTGTGAATCACTGGTACACGTTCAGCGTTCTCTGTACGGGGAGTGTGAATCACTGGTACATTCTCAGTGTTCTCTCTATGGGGAGAGTGAATCAGTGGTACATGCTTAGTGTTCTCTGTATGGGGAGTGTAAATCACTGGTACATGTACCGTGCTCTATGTATGGGGCGCGTGCATCACTGGTGCATGCTCAGTGTTTAATGTACGGGGAGTGTGCCTCACTGGTACATGCTCAGTGTTCTCCGTATGGGTAGTGTGCCTCACTGGTACACACTCAGTGTTCTCCGTATGGGGAGTGTGAATCACATTTACACGCTCAGTTTTCACTGTACGAGGAGTGTTCATCATGGGTACACGCATAGTGTTCACTGTACGGGGAGTGTGTCTCAGTGGTACATGCTCAGTGTTTTCTGTACGGGGAGTCTGCCTCACTGGTACACGCTCAGTGTTTTCTGTACAGGGCGTGTACCTCACTGGTACACGGTCAGTGTTCTCTTTATGAGGATTGTGAATCACTGGTACACGCTAAGTTTTCACAGTAAGAGGAATGTTCATCACTGGTACACGCTCAGTGTTCTCTGTATGGGGAGCATGCCTCACTGGTACATGCTCAGTGTTTTCTGTATGGGGAGTGTGAATCACTGGTAAACACTCAGTGTTCGCTGTACGGGGAGTGTGAATCACTGGTACACGTTCAGCGTTCTCTGTACGGGGAGTGTGAATCACTGGTACATTCTCAGTGTTATCTGTACGGGGAGTGTTCATCACTGGTACATGCTCAGTGTTCTCTGTATGGGGAGTGTGAATCACATTTACATGCTCAGTTTACACTGTACGAGGAGTGTTCATCACTGGTACATGCTCAGTGTTGGGGAGCATGCCTCACTGGTACATGCTCAGTGTTTTCTGTATGGGGAGTGTGAATCACTGGTAAACACTCAGTTTTCACTGTACGAGGAATGTTCATCACTGGTACATGCTCAGTGTTCACTGTACGGGAATGTGAATCACTGGTAAAAACTCAGTGTTCTCTGTACGGTGAGTGTAAATCACTGGTACATGCTTAGTGTTCTCTGTACAGGGAGTGTGCCTCATTGGTACCTGCTCAGTGTTCTCTGTAAGGGGAGTGTGCCTCACTGGTACACAATCCGTTTTCTCTGTACGGGGAGTGTGTCTCACTGGTACACGCTCAGTGTTCTCTGTACGGGGAGTGTGAATCACTGCTACACGGTCAGTGTTCACTGTATGGGGAGTGTTCATCACTGGTACACGCTCAGTGTTTGCTGTACGGGGAGTGTGAATGACTGGTACACGTTCAGCGTTCTCTGTACGGGGAGTGTGAATCACTGGTACATTCTCAGTGTTATCTGTACGGGGAGTGTTCATCACTGGTACATGCTCAGTGTTCTCTGTATGGGGAGTGTGAATCACATTTACATGCTCAGTTTACACTGTACGAGGAGTGTTCATCACGGGTACACGCACAGTGTTCACTGTATGGGGAGTGTGTCTCACTGGTATAGTCTCAGTGTTCTGTGTACGGGGACTGTGAATCACTGGTACACACTCAGCGTTCTCTGTATGGGGAGTGTGAATGACTGGTACATGCTCAGTGTTCACTGTACAGTGAGTGTGCATCACTAGTACATGCTCAGTGTTATCTGTATGGGGAGTGTTCATCACTGGTACATGCTCAGTGTTCTCTGTATGGGGAGTGTGAATCACATTTACACGCTCAGTTTACACTGTACGAGGAGTGTTCATCACGGGTACACGCACAGTGTTCACTGTACGGGGATTGTGTCTCACTGGTATAGTCTCAGTGTTCTGTGTACGGGGACTGTGAATCACTGGTACACGCTCAGCGTTCTCTGTATGGGGAGTGTGAATGACTGGTACACGCTCAGTGTTCACTGTACAGTGAGTGTGCATCACTGGTACATGCTCAGTGTTTATTGTACGGAGAGTGTCATCACTGGTACACGCTCAGTGTTCTCTGTAAAGGGAGTGTGAATCACTGGTACACGCTCAGTGTTCAATGTATTGGGAGTGTGAATCACTGGTACACGCTCAGTGTTCAATGTATTGGGAGTGTGAATCACTGGTACATGCTCAGTCTTCTCTGTATGGGCAGTGTTTATCACTGGTACACGCTCAGTATTCAATGTATGGGGAGTGTGAATCACTGGTACATGCTCGGTCTTCTCTGTATGGGCAGTGTTTATCACTGGTACACGCTCAGTTTTCACTGTAGGGGGAGTGTGTCTCACTGGTAAACGCTCAGTGTTCTCTGCACGGGGGGGTGGGAGTCACTGGCACACACTCAGTGTTCACTGTTTGGGGCATGTATATCACTGGTACATGCTCATTTTTCACTGTACGGGGAGTGTTCAGCACTGCTACATGCTCAGTGTTCTATATATGGGGAGTGTGAACCATTGGTACACGCTCACTGTTCTCTGTATGAGGAGCGTTCATCACTGGTACACTCTCAGTTTTCTGTGTACGTGGAGTGTGAATCACTGGTACATGCTCAGTGTTCACACTATGGGGTGTGTGCATCACTGGTACATGCTCAATGTTCTCTGTATGGGGCGTGTTCATCACTGGTACACACTTAGTGTTCACTGTACTGGGAGTGTGTCTCACTGGTACCTGCTCAGTGTTCACTGTTTAGGGTGTGTTTATCACTGGTGCATGCTCAGTGTTCACTGTACAGGGAGTGTGCCTCACTGGTACATGCTCAGTGTTTTCTGTAAGGGGTGTGTTCATCACTGGTATCGGCTCAGTGTTCTCGGTATGGGGAGTGTGAATCACTGGTACACGCTCAGTTTTCACTGTACTTGGAGTGTTCATAACTGCTACACGCTCAGTGTTCTCTGTATGGGGAGTGTGTCTCACTGGCACATTCTCAGTGTTCTCTGTATGGGGAGTGTGAATCACTGGTACACACTCAGTGTTCTGTGTACGAGGACTGTGAATCACTGGTACACACTCAGCGTTCTCTGTATGGGGAGTGTGAATGACTGGTACACGCTCAGTGTTCACTGTACAGTGAGTGTGCATCACTAGTACATGCTCAGTGTTATCTGTACGGGGAGTGTTCATCACTGGTACATGCTCAGTGTTCACTGTATGGGGAGTGTGAATCACATTTACACGCTCAGTTTACACTGTACGAGGAGTGTTCATCACGGGTACACGCACAGTGTTCACTGTACGGGGAGTGTGTCTCACTGGTATAGTCTCAGTGTTCTGTGTACGGGGACTGTGAATCACTGGTACACACTCAGCGTTCTCTGTATGGGGAGTGTGAATGACTGGTACACGCTCAGTGTTCACTGTACAGTGAGTGTGCATCACTAGTACATGCTCAGTGTTATCTGTACGGGGAGTGTTCATCACTGGTACATGCTCAGTGTTCTCTGTATTGTTAGTGTGAATCACTGGTACTCGCTCAGTGTTGTCTGTACGGGGAGTGTTCATCACTGGTACATGCTCAGTGTTTATTGTACGGAGAGTGTCATCACTGGTACACGCTCAGTGTTCTCTGTACAGGGAGTGGGAATGGCTGGTACACGCTCAGATTTCACTGTACGGGGAGTGTTCATCACTGGTATAGTGCTCAGTGTTCTCAGTACGGGGAGTATGAATCACTGCTACACGCTCAGTGTTCTCTGTAAAGGGAGTGTGAATCACTGGTACACGCTCAGTGTTCAATGTATGGGGAGTGTGAATCTCTGGTACATGCTCAGTCTTCTCTGTATGGGCAGTGTTTATCACTGGTACATGCTCAGTATTCAATGTATGGGGAGTGTGAATCACTGGTACATGCTCAGTCTTCTCTGTATGGGCAGTGTTTATCACTGGTACACGTTCAGTTTTCACTGTAGGGGGAGTGTGTCTCACTGGTAAACGCTCAGTGTTCTCTGCACGGGGGGTGGGAGTCACTGGCACACACTCAGTGTTCACTGTTTGGGGCATGTATATCACTGGTACATGCTCATTTTTCACTGTACGGGGAGTGTTCATCACTGCTAATGCTCAGTGTTCTATATATGGGGAGTGTGAACCATTGGTACACGCTCACTGTTCTCTGTATGAGGAGCGTTCATCACTGGTACACTCTCAGTTTTCTGTGTATGTGGAGTGTGAATCACTGGTACATGCTCAGTGTTCACACTATGGGGTGTGTGCATCACTGGTACATGCTCAATGTTCTCTGTATGGAGCGTGTTCATCACTGGTACACACTTAGTGTTCACTGTACTGGGAATGTGTCTCACTGGTACCCGCTCAGTGTTCACTGTTTAGGGTGTGTTTATCACTGGTGCATGCTCAGTGTTCACTGTACGGGGAGTGTGCCTCACTGGTACATGCTCAGTGTTCTCTGTAAGGGGTGTGTTCATCACTGGTATCGGCTCAGTGTTCTCGGTATGGGGAGTGTGAATCACTGGTACAGGCTCAGTTTTCACTGTAGTTGGAGTGTTCATAACTGCTACACGCTCAGTGTTCTCTGTACGGGGAGTGTGCCTCACTGGTACACGCTCAGTGTTCTCTGTACGGGGAGTGTGAATCACTGGTAAAAGCTCGGTTTGCTCCGTACGGGGAGTGTTCATCACTGATACATGCTCTGTGTTCTCTGTACGGGGAGTGTGAATCACTGGTACACGATTAGTGTTCTCTGTACGGGGCACGTTCATCACTGGTGCAAACTCAGTGTTCACTGTTCGGGGAGTGTGACTCACTGGTACACGCTCACTGTTTTCTGTACAGGGAGTGTGCATCACTGGTATACGCTCAGTGTTCTCTGTATGGGGAGTGTGAATCACTGGTACACACTCAGTGTTCTCTGTACGGGGAATGATAATCACTGGTACATGCTCAGTATTCACTGTATGGGGAGCGTTCATCACTGGTACACGCTCAGTGTTCTCTGTACGGGGAGTGTGAATCACTGGTAAAAGCTCAGTTTTCTCTGTACGGGGAGTGTTCATCACTGATACATGCTCAGTGTTCTCTGTACGGGGAGTGTGAATCATTGTACACGCTTAGTGTTCTCTGTACGGGGCACGTTCATCACTGATGCAAACTCAGTGTTCACTGTTCGGGGAGCTTGCCTCACTGGTACACGCTTAGTGTTCTCTGTACGGGGAGAGTGTTCACTGTATGGGGAGTGTGAATCACTGGTACACGCTCAGTGTTATCTGTACTGGCAGTGTGACTCACTGGTACACACTCAGTGTTCTCTGTACAGGTAGTGTGAATCACTGGTACACACTCAGTGTTCACTGTACAGGGAGTGTTCATCACTGGTACATGCACAGTTTTCTCTGTACAGGAAGTGTGACACAGTGGTACACGCTCAGTGTTCTCTATATGGGGATTGTGAATCACTGGTCCACGCTCACTGATCACTGTACAGCGAGTGTGAATCACTGGTAAACGATCAGTGTTCTCTGTACGGGGAGTGTGATTCACTGGTACACGCTCAGTGTTCTCTGTATGGGGAGTGTGAATCACTCGTACACGCTCAGTGTTCTCTGTATGGGGAGTGTGCATCACTGGTACACACTCAGTGTTCACTGTTTGGGGCGTGTAGATCACTGTTACATGCTCAGTGCTCTCTGTACGGGGTGGTTGCATCACTGGTACACGCTCTGGAGTCACATACTAATTGAATTATTTCATTTAATCTCTCATTTTAAATAATTAAATAAATGAATTGTTTTGACCCCTTTGGATTTGGAAGGTGGGCGGAAACCTGAGCATGTAGAGGTAATGCATGAGGATACAGGGAGAACTTTCAATCTCCTTAGAGACTGCAGCAGGTTTGAACCTAGGTCACTGATGCTGTCATGGAGTTGCACCACCGGCTTATACTAAATATATGCCCAAATGTTCATTCTTGATTGTACAGCATTGAAGATGTATTGCACACAGTGGGTGCCATCTCCCTGTTGAAGCTGAAGTGAGAAACAGATGAGCTGCAGAGGCCCATAAAAATGGATGGTAACTTGTTCAAATTAAAGTATTAAGAAGCCATTTTTCAGAAGGAGGAGGGGGTGAGAGATTAATAAATCTGAATATGCAGCAATAATGAGCATTCGATATGCTGGCAGTTCTGCATGTTTCTGTGTTGGCCACCCATAGGATGCAGAATATAGAACACTACAGCACAGAAAACAGGCCACTCAGCCCTTCTAGTCTGTGCCAAACCATTATTCCGCTACTCTCATTGACCTGCTCTCATTCCATAACCTTCCAGACCTCTTCCATCTGAATCTATCCAATTTATTCTTAAAACATAAGATTGAACTCGTATTCACATCAGATGGCAGCTTCCACCTCTCTCTGAGTGAAGAACATCCCCCTATTGTTCCCTCTAAACCTTTCCCCTTTCAATTTCAAACAATGGCCTCTTCTATTTATCTCCCCCAATCTCAGTGGAAAAAAGCTTTTTTGCATCACTCTGTCTATACCTCTCAATCATCTAAACCTCTATCAAATCTTTTCTTTGCTCCAAAGAATAAAGTCCTAACCTGTTTAATCTTTCCCTGTAACTCAACTCCTGAAGACCCGGCAACATCCTAGCAAATCTTTTCTGCGCTCTTTCAATTTTATTGCTATCCTTCCTGTTGTTAGGCGACCAGAACTTCACACAGTATTCCAAATTTGGCCTCACCAATGTCTTAAAAAAACTTCAGCATAATATCCCAACTCCTATACTCAATACTGTGATTTATAAAGGCTAAGTTGCCAAAAGCTTTCCTTTCCTGTCCACCTGCAACACCTCCTTCAGGGAACAATGCATCTGTATTCTCAGATCTCTTTGTTCCTGCGGACTTCTCAGTGCCCTACCATTTACTGTAGAAGCCCTACCATGGTTTGCCCTTCCAAAATACACCACCTCACACTTGCCCGCATTAAATTCCATCTGCCAGTTTTTGGCCAATTCTCCCCAGTTGGTCCAGGTCCCTCTGCAAGCTTTAAAAATCTTCCTTGTTGTCTACAATGCCTCCTATCTTAGTGTCATCTGCAAACTTGCTGATCCAATTGACCACATTATCATCCAGATCATTGACAAACAACAATGCTCCCAACATAGATCCCTGAGGCCCACCACTAGTCACAGGCCTCCAGTCTGAGAAGCAACCATCCATCACCCTTCTCTGTTTTCTCTCATACAGCCAATGTCCAATCCAGTTTACAACCTCTCCATGGATCCTAAGTCTCTACTTGGTAACTTACTGAACTAACCTCCCATGTGGGGAGGCTTAATAAAGACAATGTAGACAACATACATAACCCCCACTGGATAAATGCCCACACACTCCCTGTACAGAGAACACAGTGGGTGTACCAATGATACACACTCCCTGTACAGTGAACATTGAGTGATTACCACTGATACACACTCCCTTAAAGTTCAACAGGCTTGATCCAGGAAGGATATATCCCCTGGCTGACATTACCTGACACATAGTCTCAAAACAAGAGGGAAGTTGTTCGCGACTGCCGTGATAGACTTCATCAACCAGAAGGTAATCAATGTTTAGACTTCTCTGCTGTTGAGGAATCTGGATGTTTAGCATCAAAACAGAAACTGATAAGCTTCCTCGGAATATTCCAGTTATCAAAGGATATGGAGATCATGCAGGAAAATGGCATTGAAGATAAAAATATCCGTCATCTTGAAGAACAGTGGAAATCTCTATTAGTGACGGTCTTAAGCTCATCCTACTCTGCACGTATTTTTAATTCCTGGACTTGTGCAGGGCTTGTCTAGCTGGATCACTCATAAAAAAAATGATCACATAGCACCTGTGTACATGTGACCATAAACTAATCCTGGCACCTGGCAGCCACACAGCCTTCAGGCTGTCACTGGCAGCTCTCGAGAGCCGTACCTATCCCTCTAACTACACTGTTGCCCTTCATTATGTTGTTCCTGCTCATTACCCCATGTTGCCTATTTCACAGTGCTGCAGTCCATTTGTTCTTGCTCCCTGCAAACTCAGCTATCATCCTCAAAGACTGCAAGAATTTTGTACCTGCAGTATAAATGAAGCATGGAGTTTTACAGCAAAGAACCAGGGCCTTTGGCCCAACTCACCCATGGTGACCAAGTTGTCTACCCATTCGCCTGCTATGGGCCGATATCCATCTCCACTTTTCCTCTCCAAGTACGTGCTTGAATGTTACGTGTGGTTAAAACAGCCACGCGCAAAATGTGGCTCCTGTTGAGAATGGCTGTTTTAAATATAGGAATTGGGAAAGGCTGCAGCTCCTGTCCATTGCCCTCTGGGGCCACATTCCTGCCCTACTTCTCATACCCTGCTCTTGACTGATCTCATCATGATTTAAGTGAAACATGAAAATCTGCACATTATAGTTAAAAACACAGAAATGCTTGGAGGAACTCAACAGGTCTTGTCTGATGTTTTGGGCCTGAGTGGAAGTGATCACCATTGGTACACAATCAACCCTCACTGCAATGGGAATAGCATCATTGGCATCCAAAAGGTTGGTTATATATCTTTGCCTCCTATGGGCGCTGCCAGACCTGCTGATTTCTCGGTTTCATTACAAGAGTTATGACTCCCTTATGGATCATGCATTGCATTGCCCATATCTCGAGATAAACAATCCCATAAGGTGTACACATGAGCCATCGTGGCTATCCCTTGTAGTCGAGGATGATGGCCTTCGTTCTGTTGATCCACAGAGCGAAGACACCTGTGCCTATATTTGTTTAACGTGCACTTGATGTTGAACTCCAAGAAGCACATGATACTTTACAAATTGACCAACTAACTCCAATGGCATGAAAACCACAACAATCGGAGCTGATGGATTTGTTGCAGCCTTCATCCGTCTTCACAACCATTGAGTTCAGAGTAACTTTGTCTGTCTGTCCCACCGTTGAGGACTTGGTTGGATTGTTCTTTGTTAAGGGACCTCACCCTCGACCTTACCACCATGGGTGGCCCTATCAGGAGCATAACTCCAGATGACATCACTCTTGGGATCTCAAGCTTCTCCATCAGGACAATCCAGAGCCATACATTCTTGTTATTGTTATATCACAATAATTTTCCTCTACTTCCGCATATGGCAGCTCCAATGCATTTCCTGTCCTGCTTTGTCTATTATTTATTAAATATATTTAACTCCTCCTTTAAGTAGAAAACATTGATATCCCTTACTGGATGTAGGGCACCAACAGGACTGTGCGCTGTGTAAAGCATGCACAGCCTCATATTCCCATCTTCAGCAGTCAATGTCATCGCACGTCACTTAATCAGTTCTGGTGAGTTACCCAACTAGTTGACTGACACTCTCTGCTACTTTCTTACCTCAGCAAGTGAAAAACCACAAGATGATCCAGCAGGTAAAATAAACGGGCAGCACAATTAGCGCCATGCTGTTGCAGATTGGGACCGTGGTTCGAACCCTGCGCTGCCTGTAAGGGGTTAGTAAATTCTCCCTGTGTCTGCGTGAGTTTTCCCCAGGGGGTCTGGTTTCCTCCCACTCTACAGTGGGGGTTTATTGTGTGCAAATAGTACTCACTTCCATTTGAGTAGGGGTTGTCTGTGTCCCAAAGGTGTCCATTCCTGTCCGTGTGCAAGTGGTGTCTTCTCCCATTAGATTATGAATTGTCGGTGTCCCAATGATGTTGATTCCCGTTAGAATAGGGGTTGTGTGCCAATGGTGCCCACTTCCATAAATGTAGGATTTGACTGTGTACCAATGGTGGGTTGATTGGTGCCCTCTCCCACTGTCATTGGGGTTGACTGTGTGCCAATGGTGCCCACTCCCTCTCCAGTAGGGGTTAACTGTGCCAATGGTGCCCACTGCCACTACAGTAGGGATTGACTGAATGCTAATGGTGCCCACTTCTGCTAGATTAAGGGTTGACAGTTTACCAATGGTGCCCACTCCACCACAAGTGGGGAACACAACAAGGGGAGAAGCGGGAAAATCAAAACAAGGATGTAATTACTTTGAGTAAGTTTTGGAAGAACCCACCCGAATCATCTGCAAGAGTTTTGAAGAACGCGTGTCCCTCAAAGTTTCCGATAATGACTGAATGCTGTTTCAGTTTACACAGACTGACTTTCTCAGCGTGAGTTTAGAGACAGAGCTATAAACAGCTTCCATATGTTCAGCGTGAGAAACCTTGGCTGAGATGAACTCCTCACTCTCCTTGCCCACCCTGCGGTGTGCATGGTACAACATGCAACTGAAATCTGGAGCACAGTTGGCTTCTGTGCCCAAATTCACTGTTATCTTAATGTGTGGAATAAATTTTCCTTCTTTTGCCTCGAAGTTATTGCCAAGTGACGAATGAAATTGAAAGATAACTGCAACCACAGGTTAGGTGTTCAGTTTATAAATAAAGTGTGTTCCGAAGTAAAGTGTGGAGCAGTTAACTCTCCCTCAGCTGAATCGATCCAAAGAAATTCTGTAGATAGCTATCAACTCTCTCTGACTTCCTTAATCATTTTCTGGCTAGCTAGCCAACTTGTTCCATCATGATTGCAACCAACTGCAACAAGGTTGGTTTGCACCTAGCTAAGAATGCTACTATCTATTTATTTAGACTCAGGAACTGCTCCTTACCTTCAATAAAGCCAATGGTTCAAGTGCTGCAAAGATACAATGCAGCCAATACTTAGGTTGGTGGGAGAGGATTCCTCTGTCAAGAGAGCAATGGTATGAGAAGGGCAGTACTGAGGGGAAGGGGTCACACTGTGGGAGGGGTAGTACTGAGGGGGTGCTGAAGTGAATACTGAAAATTTGGAGAATTTCTCTGATATTCCTGCACATGTGGAGGGAATTATTGAGGGAGCACTGCACTACAGGAGGGTCAGTACTGCAGTGCTGACCTGCTGTGTGCTCTCTTTCAGGTGCAATGTTAACCTGAAGCCTCTCAGAGATTATTTGTAGAAGGGGTTGGATCTTGTTAAAAAGATTATCTGATTTGATAGCTACATTCCTGACTCTATTAATTCATAAATATTTTATTATAATCCATTGGACACACTGTGACATCACACATATCTTGAAAGCAGGTTCTGGTTTGGGAGTGCACATTTTACCCCTTGGGATATTCCGAACCACCAAGGAGTTGTGGGTGAGCTGTCACTTCGCCACTACTCACTTTGTTCAGCTCTCTCAGTCAGCCTTCAGCCCTGGAACTTCCCATATTCCTCTGATTTCCTCCATTATCTTTAAACAGATGATTTTGAAATGAACTCTCTTCTCCCAATCTCCATTCAGTGAATTGATCCTTCTCACCCTGAGTCAGAGGTCCAATATCCCAGCTGTTGCTGGGTCCACTGGCTCTTGTAGCCTTCATTATAAAATTTTTTCTCAAGATCAACAATCCCCCAGTGCCTCATGCCAGCCATGCAGACTCTACGAATTAGATGCATGGGGCATTTTTAATTGAATGATTAAAGCAGGAACCTCCCACTTCTCAATCATCTCAGCACTTATCCTATTTGATCAATTCCCTGGTTACCACAGAGTTAAACTAACTAATGCACACTAGTAACACCTCTATTGCCTCTAAGGGTTCATTATCTGGTTTAAATCGAGTTATAGCTGACCACCACTGATCTCCATCTCGAGTATAACGTTGCGCAGTGTCACAATGGAGTTTCACTTACTGTTCCATGTCCTTTTCCTCAGTTTCCATCAGGAAAGCGTTGTGTCCCTATCTGGCACTGAGACTGAAGTCCCGAAGCCTTAGTGGGTAGAAGGTTGAGAGCAATCATAGCATCTCAGATTAATATGGGAGTAAACTACAGTCAAATCAAATCAAGTCAAGTTTGTTGTCATCTGATTGTATGAGGACAACCCAACAAAACATTGTTCTCTGGTCCTCGGTGCAAAACACTCAGACACTCAACCAAACATAACACTCTTAAAGACAAACAATACAGATGGAGGAGATAAGTCAGCAGATAAGTCGACACTTTAAACATCCAAAAAACACCCCAAACAAAGGGGTCGTCCAATAGGCCAGATTCAAAAACAGTGATCTTCAAATTCTACTCAATTTTTATTTTGCATGAAAATCCATTAAAAATGTGGTGTTAATGTGGTGCGCTGTTAAGACAGAATCAGACACACACAAGGTAAAGACTGTACAACAGGCTTTGATCCACAAAGACTTCCACAGAGCCAGGCTGGCTGTAGCTGCAGTAACTCTGAGTGAGCTTCGGGAGGCCGGCGCAGGTTTATATCCCACAGGGTGATTGACACCCAAACAGGTGGGGCTTGATCCATTCAGGCCGACTGATTGACAGCCGGCCAGGTATTGTCCTGTCCCCTTACACTCCTGCAGGTACAGAGGTTGACCCCTGCAGTAGACCGGTGGTGTACCACCAGTTAAACCAACAAAAGAGTTGTAATGTACTGCGAACCCAGTCACAACCTGGCTCACAAAATTGCTGGAGAATGCGGCGATTGCAAGGGCCCCGCAGGGACCAACAGTCGTTGTCTCGCATGACATCCTGCAAAGCGGAAAAGAACGGAGAATGGCAGAATGCCAGCCAGTTGGAGGCAGGCGCTGCGATGATGTTATTCCTGTCATCAGAGGCAGGGAGTGACTTTAAACAGAGCCGGCAGTCGACCTCGACTCGACTGTATATGTTTCATTCTTATTCCACTCTTCGTGTAGTGCACGTTATATTGGTGACCTCGACAGGTTCTACCGGGAGTTGGATCTGAAGATGACGGACCAAGCAGCTCTCCACTCAGTCTCATTAAAGCTGCCAACGTTCTGGGTATCACAGCTATATGTGTGATTCAAACAGGCTAAGGCCCAGTTCTACCTTTGACAGATCACTGACGATGACACACGTTACTACTACGTAGTGAGCTCACTCGACCAGGACACAGCAGCGAGGATCATCAATTTTCTATGGCAGCCTCTGTAGCAAGGCAAGTACAGTGCCCTCAAAGAGCTACTAACCTGCACCTACAGGCGATCACAGTGCAAATGTGCCGCCCGTCTGCTGCACTTGGACAGTTTGGAGGACAGGGGCCCATCCACCCTCATGAGCGAGATGCTTGCACTCGCTAAGGGTCAAAAGCCTTGCCTTCTCTGAGTAGATTTTCCTGGAGCAGCTGCCCCAGGCTATGAGACCCTTGCTCACTGATGAGGACTTCAGTGACTGAAGGAAAGTTGCAGTCTGGGCGGACGTGCGCTGGAGAGTGAAGAAAGAAAACGGCACCTCAGCGGAAAAGATCGCCAAATCCCAACCCCAGCCAGCAACAAGGCCACAGCATGGAGAGGCAAGTGGACCCTCCTAGCCAGCCATATTGTTATTACCATCAACGATGGGTGCAGGGGCCCGTCGATGCTACCCACCTTGCGTGTTTATGGGAAACGCCATGGTCATCCGTCATTAATGGCTGCAGCGGTTGGCCATCGTGATAGCCTCCTCCACATATGTGATGCTCTGTCAGAAAGGCAGTTCCTTGAGGAAACTGGTGCTGAAATAAATGTCCTTCCCCCTGCGCCACCCCCACCCCCCATGGCCTACGACACCTGGAAGACCAAGCCAGTCCCGGCACTGATGGCAGTGAACAATACCTCTATAAGAGTTTACGACACCTGCGCCATCCCACTACGATTTGCTGGCCACTGATTTAAGTGGACTTTTACCACCGTTGCAGTGGTGCAACTGCTCCTGGAAGCCGATTTCCTGCATGCCCGCTGCCTGGTAGAAGACTTGAAAGGGCGGTGTTTGGTGCACGCCAGAACTTTTCATACAATGCCCCTAGGGAAGCCAAACTACCGGTCCCCCACCTTGACTCCGTCATGTTGTCTAACGACTCCTGCACGCACGTCCTGGCGGAGTTCCCCGCCATCATGGTGCCATAATTCTCCTCCATGGAACCGAAGCACGGGGTAAGGCACCACAACCTCACTGAAGGCCCCCTGCTCCATGCCAGAGCACGGTTTCGCCCCCACCTCCAAAAGCTTGCCTTCGCCAAAGAGAAATTTAAGTAAATGGAAGAGTTGGGGATAGTGCCCCCTCCAGCACATGATCCCAAAGGCAGCAGGAAGATAGAGAATGTGTGATGATTACCGATGCCTCAGTGAGGCCACCGCACCAGACAGATACCCCATGCCCCATATCCAAGACTTTACCTTCAACTTACAAGGGACACGGGTGTTTTCAAAGGTCAATTTAATCAGGGGTTATCATCAAATCCCAGTGCACCGAAGGAGATACCCAAAACCGCCATAATTACCCCCTTTGGCCTGTTCAAATTCATGAGAATGCTGCTCAGACTTTTCAGTGGCTGTTGGATGCGGTGGGCCAGGATGTCCCATTCACGTTCATCTACTGGACGATATCCTCATTGCCAGCTGCAACCATTCAGAGCACACGACCCACCTCAGACAATTATTTATCCACTTGCATGGGTTTGGGCTGACCATCAGCACCACTAAATGTCAGTTTAGTCAGAACACAACTGACTTCCTTGGGGCATCGGATCAACAGGTACAGGACGAAACCATTGCCTGAGAAGGTGGAGGCAATTCAGTGGTTCAAGAAATCTCGCACTGTTAAGGGGCTGCAGGAGTTTGCCGGTATGATTAACTTCTACCATTCATTTATACCAGCAGCAGCTCGGATCATGCGCCCCCTTTTTGTGCTCACGGCAGGGAAAAATAAAGACATTGCCTGGGACGGGGAGGCCTTGGAGGCATTCCAGAAGGCAAAGAGCGCTCTGGCCAACGCCACCCTTCTGGTTCACCCCAGGCCGGATGTGCCAACCGCCCTCACAGTGGATGCCTCCAGCATAGTGGTCGGAGAAGTCCTTCAACAGCTGATCAATGGGCAATGGCTGACCTTGGCCTTCTTTAGCAGACACCTCCGGCCACCTGAACTTAAATATAGTGCCTTTGACTGGGAGCTACTGGCACTGTGCCTGGCGGTCAGGCACTTCCGATACTTTCTGGAAGGTAGACAATGCAAGATCTTCACAGACCACAAACTACTGACTTTCACCTTTCACGAAGTATCTGACCCATGGTCAGCCAGGCAGCAGAGGCACCTTTCCTACTTTCCGAATTCACCACAGACATCCAGCACATTGCTGGCAAGAGCAACATGGTGGCTGATGCACTCTCTCATCCTGCCATCCATCCCCTATCCAAGACTATTCGGTCCTAGCCAGGGCCCAACATGACGACCCTGAGATCCCGGTGTACAGGATGGCGCTTTCTGGGCTGCGGATGGAGGATGTTGTCATTGTTCCCGGCCACCAGATGCTTCTCTGTGATGTCTCTGCCAGCAAACCCTGCCGCATCGTGCTGGCAGCATGGAGGTGGCAGGTCTTCGACGTGGTGCACAACCTGGTACACCCAGCCAACAGAACGACAGTAAAGATGGTGGCCAGCAAGTTAATCTGGCATGGGCTCCACAAACTGGTCAGTCAGTGGGCCAAGACCTGCACACTCTGCCAGGCGTTCAAGGTGCAAACTCACACTAAAGCACCTCCCCAGACTTTTGAGCCAGCACAACGAAGGTTTAGTCACATCTATGTTGACATTGTGGGGCCGCTACCGGTTTCCGTGGGGCGAGATACCTCCTTATTATGGTTGACCTCTTCACGAGGTGACCAGAGGTGGTCCTGATGGCTAAAATGACCACAAAGACCTGAGCCAGGGCACTAATCAACACCTGGGTGCCCAGGTTCAGAGTTTTGGAACATCTCACCTCCAACTGGGGAGCGTAGTTTACCTCGGGACTCTGGGCGGCGCTGGCCAAACTGTTGGGCATTTCATCCGCAGGCCAACAGGTTGATGGAGCAGTTCCACAGACACTTAAAAGCAGCCCTGATGGCCCGGCACAAGGGGCCCAACTGGATGGATGAACTGCTTTGGGCCCTTCCAGGGGAAGCGTTGGTCTGAAACAGCTCAGGGAAAGACTAGATACCCTAGCCCCACCTCTGCCCCTGCTGCACAGCCAGACCAAATCTTTCAGCCCCAAGGACTTGCACACCTGTGAATGTTTTTGTGTGAAAGGGAGCGACCGGGCACCCCTCCAATGGCCATGCGAGGGGCCGTACAGAGTTGACAGGCACAATGGGTCAACATTGTATTGGACATTGGCAGTAAAGAGGAAACCTTCACCCTTTACTGCCTGAAACCTGCCCACGTAACCAGTCGAGACACAGCACCCATGACGCAGAGATAGGACACCCAAAGGTGGCAGCGGACATTCCAAACCCTCTGGTGGGGGGGGGGGTCGTGTAGTGGCCTGCAAACTGAGTCGCGACCCAGCTCACAAAGTGGCTGGTGATTGCAAGGGTCCTGCAGGGACCAATAGCTGTTGTCCCATGTGAGATCACGCACGTTGGGAAACAGTGGGCAACGGCGGGAACAATTGCCAGTCGGAGGCCTTCACTATGATGACATCACTCCTGTCATCAGAGGCAGGGAGTGAATAGAAACAGACCTGGCAGTGCAATAAATCAGTCTTCAACCTCACACACACATTTCAAATCACACACATTTAAAGTCCTTGGAAACCACTGGCTTCATCGCAAGCACATCCAGAGCCTTTCTGTTTACACGTCATCATATGGGTCGCAGTCTGGATCAGGTGAGTTGGCTTCGGCTTCGTCGTCAGCATCTCACAATAAACCATCCTCCGTACCATCCATTGCACAGAGACATAACTTAAAACTTGCTTCATACTTTCCCTGTTTTGTTGGGTAACATTTTGATTTTAAAAATTTAAACTGGTTAAAAAAGAAGCTAGCAAGAGACTGAACCGTGAATCTGGAATTTGCAGGAGTTGTCTTATACCACCGATATGAGCTACAACCATGAAATTGGGGTCTCATCTTATCTGAAGGTCGCCTTATCTACCAAAATATACTAGATAAGTAAATAAATAAATATTGCTTTGCACATGTGAGAAACTCGGATGGTTAAAGTGAGCAGTTCCATTGATTGCTCAGCGTTCTCACGGCCCGTGTGAAGAAGCTGTTCCTCAGCCTGGTGGTGCTGGCTCTGATACTCCTGTATCCCTTCCCCGATGAGAGCAGCTGATAGACGCAGTGAGCAGGGTGGAAGGGGTCCTCAATGGTTTTGTGTGGCTTCTTCAGATAATGATCCTGGTAGATCACGTCGATGAGGAGGAGGGAGACTCCAGTGATCCTCTCTGCCACTCTTATGGTCCTCAGATTCATTCTTTGCAGCCACCATTCCACACTGTGATGCAGCCGGCCAGGGCACTCTCGAAAGAGCTCCTGAAGAAGGTTGACATAATGGTGGCTGGTTCAGTCTTATCAGGAAGGGCTGTCGCTGTTGCACCTTTCTGACAAGTGAAGAGATGTTGAGTGTCCACAAGTGGTCAC
Source organism: Narcine bancroftii (assembly GCF_036971445.1). NCBI lineage: Eukaryota > Metazoa > Chordata > Chondrichthyes > Torpediniformes > Narcinidae > Narcine > Narcine bancroftii. Next base: position 42,464,094 of record NC_091480.1, on the reverse strand, counting down.
ATTAAATGCCGAACTGAAGTCAATCAACAGCAGCCTGGTGTAAGGCATCATTCTCCAGGTGAGCCAGGACGAAGTGAAGCGACAAGGCTATCACATCAGATGTGGAATGGTTTCTTCTATAGTTGAATTGAAATACATCCACCATCTCTAGGAGGAGTGCATTGATACGTTCCATCACCAGACCCTCAGTATTTCATAATGGTGGAGGTCAGGGCAGTCATCATTGTGGACTGTTATTATTGCCCTCTTGGGTACTGGGATGATGGTGGCTGTCTTTAACCCTGTGGGAATGAAGGACTGCTGTGAGGTGTTGAAGATGTTCATGAAGACACCTGTCAATTTGTCTGCTCTGTCCTTCAGTACCTGACCAGGTATGTTGTCTGATCCCACTGCCTTGTGTGGGTTCACCTTGGATAGGATTCTCCTCACCTTGGTCACTGCTATGCAAGGGGCTCACTCATTAGGGGGACACGGTGCTTTCTTTGACATTATCCTGTTCTTCTCGTCAAACCGTGCATAGAAGTTTGTCCGGAAGGGAAGCTGATAAAATAAATTTTCTCAATTCAGCTGAACATTAAAAGGTAGAAATTAACATATTGATCCTCCATGTGGCTATGTTTGGAGTATTATAGAGCATTTGGAGCCAAAGCATGCAAGAGACATTGAGGTCATTAAAAAAAAACTGTGCATTTAGCTGTTGCCTTCATGAGACGATTCAAGCATTAAACATATAGGGACTTCTATTTGAACTGTGGAGATTAGAAGATATTGATATATTAACAATACTTCACTGCAGGATTAATTGAAAAGGATAGCAAGTCAATTATGTTAGTTGAGTGACACTCTATTGGTTGAAAACAAATTTGAACAGAATGAGGGAGAAAATCTTTCGAACACAGAACAGAATCACAGTGCTAATTTAAACATCCCACCTGCCTGCATGCCGTCGATATCCTTCCAAACACTGCCTCAAAAGTCATTGCCATTGTACCTGTCTCCTCCACCTAGCTCCTTTAGCAGTGTGTTCCAAGGCCCTCCCAGTCTGTGTTAAAAAAAATCACTTCGCAAATCTCCTTTCAAATTACCTTAAATCTATGCCCTCTAGTATTTGACATTTCCGCCCTGGGAAAAATACTTAGCAACCCTTTCTATGCCTCCTAATTTTACAAATTTCTATCCGTTCCTTGGACTCTGGTGCTGCAGAGCAAACAATCGGAGTTTGTCCAACTTCTCCTTCTTGCTTAGACTCGAACCATGGAAACATCTGCATGAGGCTTTTTTGCACCCACTCGAAAGGCTCCAATTCCTTGCTTCATGGTGCTGTCCTGAACTGCACACAATACTCTTAATGTGCCTGAACCAAAACTTTATATAGCTGCAATGGAACTTTTATCCCCTGATCAACAGAACAAAGTACGCTGTTAACCTTGTTTCCTGTGTTGCCACTGTAAGGGAACTAGGAACTTGCACTTCAAAGTCCCTCTGTTCTGGTCCTAAAGGTCTTGCCATCTACTATAAATTTTTCCATACATATAACCTTCCAAAGTGTGACACCTTATATTTGTCTGGATTAAGGGCGTAGTGGTTAGCACAACGCTGTTACAGCACCAGTGATTGGGACGGGGGTGGGGTGGGGGTGGTGGGGGGGTTCGAATCCTGTGCTGTCTGTAAGGAGTTTGTACATTCTTCCCGTGTCTGTGTGGGTTTGCTCCATTTGCTCTGGTTTCCTCTCACCCTTGAATAAACATACTGGGGGTTGTAGGTTAATTGGGTGTAATTGGTCAGCACAGGCTCGTGGGTCAAAAGGGCCTGTTACTGTACTGTATATCTAAATTTAAATTTCTCCACCCATATCTTCAATTGAACTGTACCCTGGTGTATCTTTTGAAAACCATCTTCACCATCCACAATTCTGCCAATTTGTGTGACATCTGCCAGGATGATAATTAGCCCACCTATATATTTGCCCACATGCATCACAAATAACCAAGGTCCCAGCACTGAATCCTATGGACGCCATAGATCACAGACCTCCAGTCAGAATAACACCCGCCACTACCCTGTGCCTTTGGTGGTCAAGCCAATTTTGAATCCAATCTACCAAGTCTCCATGGATCCCAGCAAAAACACAATTCTGGAGAAACTTAGCCAATCGAGAGGCATCCGAACATACCTTGATGAATTGTGACCAAGCCTCCCCCCACTCTTTTGTTTGGATGCCTGCCAACATTTTTCCATACCTTGATGAAGATCATTGGTTATCTATTTTTACTTTTGCTTTATAAAGGACACTGAGTTTCTCCAACTTTGTGTTTTACTTCAACCACAGTGTCTACATATTTTCATGTTTCACTCCATGGATCCCATATGCTTTAATCTGAAGTACTCTACCACGAGAGAGTTTGTACATTCTCCCCGTGTCTGTGTGGGTTTTTCCCAGGGGCTCCAGTTTCCTCCAACTGATCAAAATGTACTGAAGGTATAGGTTAATTGGGTAAATTGAGCGCCAGACTCGTGGACCGAAATGCCTTGTTATCGTGATGTATGTCTGTAGAGCTCGTCGAAAGAACCAAAGACTTGTTGATCCAAACCAAGGCTTTTATTAGCAAAAGACAGGAGCTCTTCACAGGTGGTCGACCAGTCCGGAATGATCCGACCTGGCTAGGGACACAACCCTTTAAGGCCCAGACAGTAGGCGTGGCTAAGCTCTCAGCCAATCGCTGTAAGCACAGTCATTACACTCTAGATACTGTAATTATATACATTGGTGATGGGTCTGTACTATCACAATGTCAAAATGTAAATTTAAGAGACTTTACCAAATGTTTCACTGACTTCCTTGTATAGACAATACTCACTGCCCTTCCCTCTTCATTCATCGCAAAAAGGTCAGTCAACTTTGTAAGACAACCTGCCCCACACTGACTCATGCTGACTCTCCCTAACACGTTGTGAGTGCATCTTATCTTGAGGAATCTTCTCCAATTATTTTTCTGCTACTGATGTTCACTGGACTGTAATTTCCTGGTTTGCCCCTATTGCCCTTTTAAACAAAGGAACATCAAACACTGTGTATTCTCCAATCATCTGTTGCTAAAGTGGAGACAAAGATCTTACTAAAGACCCCAGTGTTCTCCTCTCTTGCATCTCTCAAAAACCTGGCATAGATCCCATCAGGCCCTGGGGACCTATCCACATTGATGTGCTTCTGAGGGCACAACCCCTCTTCCTTCTTGTAATCAGCATGCCTCTTCCTGATATTACTATCCTCCACATCTGTCCCTTTGGAAATACTGTTGTGAAATTTATTAGTTCACCCACTTCCACTGGCTCCAGACGTACAATCCCTCCTATGTTCTTGTATGGCCCTAGTCTCTCCCCGCCCCCCCCCACCCCACCGTTACCCTCTTGTTTTTGATGTCTACGTAATATGCCTTGTGATTCTCCTTAATCCTACTTTCCTAAGATAGTTCATGACCCCTTTCCTTTTTGATATATATTCCTCAAGTGCCCAGCTCAATTTCCACTTCCTAAACCTTACACATCATGTTCACTAAAATGTTGTCATCTCTAATCAGTCAACTTGCCATCCTATTCGGTCTTCCTCACAGGAACATTCCGTTCTTGAATTCAAATCGATGGCCTTTAACCAGCTCCCCAGTGTCCGATGTGGTCTTATCCATTAACAGCTGTTTCCAACTCACTTTCCATGTCCCTTGCAAATTCTGCTGTTATTAGCCTTCCTCCAATTTTGCACTTTTGTCAGAGATCCAGCCTTACCCTTACCCATCACCATCGTGAAGCTTAGAGATGGATCACTGTTTCATAAATGTTCTCCCATGAAACTGCAATCTCCTGGCCAGGCTCATTTCCCAACAGAAGATCTGTTCCAGATGTTATCTCCAAGTGCTGCTGCGACATTCTCCCTGATCAGTTCTGCAACTCCCACACTTATTTTACATCCTCTCCTCCTCATCAAATGTATCTAATCTTGGGACGTTAAGTTGTAAGCCCTGCCCTTTTCTCAACCAAGTCTTTGCAATGGCCACAATATTGTAGTTCCATGCACTAATTAAGGCTCTAAATTCATCTGGCTTGTTAGTCATATTCCTTGCATTGAAATAAATACACTTCAACTCATCAATCAACCATAAATTATTAACCAGTCTGTCCTTCCTTTCAAACTTACTTGACCTAACCCCTTATGCCCCTCTCATATTTCTCCATTTACTAGCTTGCTGCTCTAATTCCCATACTCCTGCCTTGTTAGTTTAAACTTTCCTGAGGAACACAGGCAAACCTTTCTGTTAGGATGCTGGATACCCACCAGTTTAGATTCAATCTGACCTTCCTTTACAGGTCCCATCTGGCTCAGAAAAGAGTCCAATGATCCATGTATCTGAATCCTTCCCCTGTCTCAGCCCTTAAGCCATGCATTTAACACTCCCATCTTCCTTTATCTCATCTTACTAGCATGGGGCACAGGGAGTAATCCCGAGATTATAACCCTCATTGTCTCGTGCTTATGTGCATGTGTGTGTTTATATATATACACACACACACATATATATATATATATATATATATATATATATATATATAAATTAAAAAAAACAAATAAATGCAGACTGGAATTTAATTAAGGAGTCTGGATTTTATTTATAAAAGCATTCTTAAAATGATTTAACTAATTTTAGACACTCATGCAGGAACAAATTTCACAAACACCCACACAGATTTATGAAAAACAATTAGTTGCTAATTTGTGATGGTGGTGAAATATCTTTATGATTCTGAAGTAAAGTTGATGTGAAAACTATTGTGTCAGTTTATTGCATTTTATGTCCTGCTGTGACTGCAAATGGGAGCTAAGATGTGTGGGTGTTTTAGTTGGGTAGACCGTGTCCTGTCAACTCTGATTTTGGTACCGAAAAGCAGACAATGGTTGCCTGTGTTACATTCGTATAGGGAACTGGCATACAATAAAACTTTGCTTTACCACAGGACAAATTGTTAGTAAAGGATACATTCAATGAATATATGGTATGAGATTTAATTAGTAAAACCTGTCTAAATCGGTTTTATAGGTATGTACTGTGCAGAAGTAGGTACATGCGCTAGATATGAATGAAGATGGAGCTTAGTGCGATTCCTATGCTGCACCTGCCCTGGGAATGTTTGATGGGACAAAAGGAACTTCAATTTTGTACCTAGTACCTGAAGTAACATCATAAAATGTTGGTAAGTCAGGTAGCATTTGTGGAGAGAGACGGAGCTAACATTTCAGTTCAATTGCCTTTCCTCAGAGTATTCGGAGAGAGCTCAGTGACCCAAGACACAATGTAGTCTTCACAGGTGGAACTTGACCTATTTCTAGGATTTATTTCTTTTTCATGTTTCCAGCAGGAGTAATGTCTTGATCTCCATACTGTATACTTCCTGGGAGAGTTCAGAAACAACATTCAGGGAGTTTATTCTGTGCTTTTCATTTGCCACGTGTGCCCTGGATGGGACAATGAAGCAGAAACTACACTATATTCAACTTACCCCTTGATGAACATCTTAATGACATAATGACTGAGCTGGTATCTGATCTAAAACCAATTTTCACCTGCATGACCTTGCTTGACACAACCTAAACCTCAACTCAGCTGCTGCTAACACCCTCACTTTCTCTCCATATTAATTGCAGATCTCATGAGGTGGTCTTGCTTGTAAACCTGTTCATAAATCTCAGCTGGTTCAGCCCTCTGCCAACCATGTTCCAAGGTGAACCAGTCATGCACCCAGTAAGATAAGTTGATATAAAAAATCACCTCCTTGTTCTCAGGTCCCCCTGTGGTCTCACTCCAACCTTGGCTGGAGTGTGCCCAACCATGCAGCACTTTGCCAAGTCTGCTTCTCAGTTCTTTGTCACCCTCCCCCCCCCACCCCCCACAACCCCCCCCATCCTCTATTATCTGCAAGGATAACAACAGCAAATACATAGCATTTCCTTCATTGTCACTGGGTCCAAACATTGCAACTCCCTGCCTGAGACTGCAGACGTTTAAGAGCCAGCTCAGCACCGCATTCTCAACAGCAGGTAGGGATGAACAAGAAATACTGGCTTTAGACAAGATTCTCATCTTCCATGAATTAATAAAAATAAAACAATCTGTTCTCCATTTCACCCTCTGTTCAGCCCTGAATTTAGTTGTTCCACCACTGGCAGCCATGCCTTTAGCTGCCTGGCCTCAAGCTCTGACTCCCTCTGCCCACGCTGTTCCACTTCTCCACCTCTCTTTTGGGGTTAGCACGGATAGTGTGGTGGTTAGCGCTACGCTGTTTCAGCACCATCGATTGGGACTGGGGTTTGAATCCTGCACTGCCTGTAAGGATTCTGTGCATTCTCCCCATGTCTGGTTTTCCCCAAGGGCTCCCGTTTCCTCCCATCGTTAAAAAATGTACTGCGGGTGGTAGGTCAATTGAGAGTAATCGGGCTGCATGGGCTCATGGGTCGAAAGGGCCAGTTACCATGCTGTATGGCTAAATTTAAACTCTCTACAAGCCTATTTTTTCCACCAAGTTTTTCCTTCATTTACCCTTCATGGGGCTTGGGGTCAATACTTTGTCAGATGATATTGTTGAGAAGTGCCTGAAAGTATATTAAAAATGGTATACGACTGGATGTTTTCATTGTGCTGGTACAAGAAGAGTTCTGTTTCTTGGTACAAAGATTCTTCACTCTGACAGGCTTCAGATGAAAGCATTAAATATAACAACAGAGACTCCTTTACATTCTGGGCTGTCACAGGTTAAACCCATTGTCGAGCATGCTGCTTGAGTGACTTAAATTAGAACAGGTTGAAGTCTTAAAGGTGCCAAAAACTGTGGCAGTATCAGTTGGTGTTATCTGGCACGAGGCAAATCTTTTATCAAGCTTTGAGAGTTATGCTGAAGGAGGTTTTAGTGATTTTTTTCACACCGGCATCTATCTCTGCTGCATGTGTTATATTTTTTCCCTGAATCTGGCACTGAGCGAGGAAGGAGGAAGTGGGAGAACCATCCACATTGGATCTGAGCACATCACAGGTGAAGGGGTGCTCTTCTCTTCTCCATCATGAAGGGCTGACCAAAGCTGGACATGTTGTCCAGATCAGACTCCCCATTTTCCCCTCCTGCTGTCCTGTGGGTTGTGTGCAGATGAATGGGGCTAGTTGGAATGGGCTGGCGCAGGGCTGGCGTGGCTCAACGAGCTGAATCCACCACACTTCCATGATTGTGACTCAGCTTTGTGGGATCAGACTAAACTATGGTTAACCAGCGATCACCGCTGGTGGAAGTGGATAAGTAGCAGGAATGCTCAAATGCATCCATGTAATGTGGGAATTACCTACACCAGGAAGACCATTAGTAATGCACAGCATTACTTGGGTGCCAAACTCCAAAGTGAGACTCTCAAGCTGGTATCAAGGGCAGAAGGGAAACATCCCTATGCAGTTCAAATAGACACAGAAATTTTTTCCATATTTTCTAGTCACAAAGTTATATGTTAAAGGAAAACAGTAGGAAATTGGGGATACCAAGTGGTGTCTTCTCATTAACATCTGTGGGTTTAAATGGTGGGTTTACCAAAACAATATGAGTCCCAGTATATTTGTTAGGCAGAGTTTGTTTCCTTGGAATGGAGGAGGCTGTCTACCTGATAAAGGTAGACAAAATTATTAGAGTGATAGATTGCAGAGAAGAGGATTGATGAGGACAGGCAGTGGATGTTGTCTATGGAATGAATGCCATTAAGTTATTGAGTTATAGGGAATGGTTAAATAGGCTGTCTATTCCCTGGAGATTGAGGGGGAACCTTACAAATGAATATAAAATCACAAGAGTCACAAATAAAGAGAATGCTCACAGTATAGAAAACCATTCAATCTATTGTCCACTGAAAAGTCATTGGCCTAAAACACTGACTCTCTCTCTCTCTCTCTCTCTCTTATTCTGTCTATCCATCCTGCCAAGTATTACCAAGGAGGAATGAAACACAATATTGCCAGGTTTGAAGACAACACAAAGCTGGATGGAACAGAGACCACAATGTAGAGAAACTCCAGTGTTGGCTTCATTTGGTTTAGTGAGTGGCAAATAGCAAAAGCAGAACAAGGAGGGTAAATGTGACATCATATGCTCTTGTAGCAAAAACAAGGCTGATTATTACCGACTGGGTATAGACCTGGTCACTGAAGGCAAGCCCATAGGTGCAGCAGGTAGTTATGGATCTTGCCTTTTGAGTATAGGAGCAGGGATGTCTTCCTTCAATTGTATAGGCTTTGGTAACCAACCTGTGCATTTTGTGCAGGTCTGGTCTCCTTATCTGAAGAAGAATGTATTTACTCTGGAGGGAGTGAAGCAAAGTTTTCACAGTGTGTGATAGAATGGGCAAAGCTTGGAATGATTGCAGATGATACAAAGGTTGGATGTGTTGTGGATAGTGTAGAAGGTTGTTGTAGGTTACAACAGGATATAGACAGGATACAGAGTTGGGAAGAGAAGTGGCAGATGAAGTTCAGTCCTGACAATTGTGAAGTGATGTACTTTGGAAGTTCGAATTTGAAGGTGAAAAGTGAGATATTGGAATCGAGATCCCTCAGGATTGCTCCACAACTAGATAAGATGGTTCAGAAGGCATACGGTTTGCTGGCCTTCATTAGTCAGGGGATTGAATTCAATTTGCAGCTCTATAGAACTCTGGTGAGACCTGCATTCAGTTCTGGTCACCTCATTAGAAGAAGGATGTTAATGCTTCGAGAGAGTGCAGATATTTACTAGGAAGTTGCTAGGAGTGGAGAATATCTCATATAAAGCAAGACTGGCAGAGCTCGGGCTTTTCTTTTTGGAGCGAAGAAAGATGTGAGGGGACAATAGATTATAAAGGGCAGCCAGCACCTTTTTACTGGGGCTACAATAGTAAATACCAGAGGACATCTGTTGAGTGGAGGTGAGCAGAGGACTGTTTAAGGGAGAAGTCAGAGGTGTGTTTTACTCAAGAGTGGTGGGTGCCTGGAATGCATTGCCAGGGGTGGTGGTGGTGAAGGCTGGTAAAATAGGGACATTTAAAAGACTCTGAGACAGGCACATGATGCAATAAAAATGGAGGGTTACGGGTGTGAAATAGGGAAAAAGATTGTGAAGAGTGGAGTAGGTTTAAACAGCCAGCATAACGCCGTGGGCTAAAGTGATCTGATTTCATTGGAATGAATGGGCTGAGAAGAATGAGAGGGGATCTTATAAAATGCTGATGGTCGCCAAAGGATTAGATGCAGGTCCAGGAATCGCAGGCTGAAGAAATGGGATAAGCCACTCAGGACTGGGAGGAGAATACAGGTCTTCACCCAGGGGCGCTGAACCTGTGGCAATTCTCTACCACAGACGAAGCTGAGAAGGAGCCAGATCGAATTGAAAGAGATCACGGCTGCGTAGAGAAAGTAGGAACCGGATACCGAAGGTGGAGGATTAGCCACCAGTGTGTTGAATGACTGGGGGAGACTCGTAAGGGCCGAATGGCCTTTCTCTGCAGTCCATTTGCCCCCTTATTTCAACCAAGTCTCTTTTTGCGTCAGGCTCCGCCACTCGCCGCCTTTCCCGATCTTTCAGGAAGTTCCCACGGATCCCACTGTCCACCCACGCAAGGTCATCACATGCCGAGAAAAAGGAGACCTCGTTGATGGTTTGACGACGCGGCTTCGTCCCGGGGCTCCCGAGCCCTCGATGCAAACCCCCTCCCTCCACCCCTGTCCAAATGTCCCGGCTCATCTTCACGGCGAGCACAGGAGGGTGTTTGACGGACACTGTTACGGTGCAGGTCACACCGCGCGGTCTCATCACAGTAAAATAATCGGAACTGATTTTCCACCACACGGGGGTCGGGGGCTGCAAAAAGCATGTTTGGGAAGAACAAAAGTAACATCTACACCAGCTTCTCCAAGACGCACAGCTGTGCGGGCTTTGCTGGCGGCAGCAGAAGGATACTCCGGACCCCAGAGTTGGGGCACTGCTTCTTCCCACCTGAGCCAGTGTGAGCTCCCAGCGCCCCAATGCGAACGCAACAATCTGCAAAGCGAGGTCAAGCTCCCAGCGCGCCGACACTCCCGCTCCCTCTCCTGCCTGCATCTTCCAGAGCGGAGCGGAGAGCGCTGATGCCCCCCGGCCGCACTGCCGAAGGGGCTTTCGATCACTTCGTCACCTTTAAAACCCCTTGGTGACCAGTGGCCCGCAGCGGATTTGCGCCGTTCCCCGGCGGAACGCGGCCGGCCGGAGCGGTGCAGGCGATGGGTGCAGCAAGTCAACCGAGCGGGAGCGTTGTGTCCCTGGACCACAGTCGCGGCTCATAAAATGCATCGCAGGGACGGGAGGAACACATTGGCGATGTTGCGTGAATTCGATGCAGCGTGGATGCGTTCGAGTTCAGCTCCGGGCTGATTGCAAGTCAACTGTGCAGAGCCAAGACATGTTAACCCGTTGGCGCCAGCGCTGGGGTCCCTACTCTCTCCAGCAACCCCCCCCCCCTCCCCCCACCCCGCTCTCGTCCGCGGCGGAGACCCCTTACCTGTACCACTCCAACCCCTTGTCATAGTGTCTGTCGAAGAAGTGCGGCTCCACTCCCACTGCCCTGACGTCCGGGTGCACTCGGATCGCCTCCAGCAGCGCCCGAGTGCCCCCCTTCTTCACGCCGATGATGATGGCCTGAGGCAAGCGTTGCACCCCGAAGTCGGGGGTGCTCGATTCCTGCACCTCTCTCTCCAGCCAGTTCCGCGCCGTCGAGAGCGGAGGCGGGCTGCCTTTCCAGCCAGCCGAACTGGCCGTCGCCTCGGCGGGCAGCACGGCCGAGCTGGCCGGCTCCAACCTGACCCCGATCCTGGGAGAGGTCGCTGGCTGCTCACCCGCCTCCTCCCGCTCCCTCGGCCTTTGCTCGGGCCGGGGCTGGGACAGGGAGCCGGCGTCGTGCAAGGGGAACTGGATGGAGGTGTAGCAACTCATCAAAGTGTAGCAGACATAGGTGAGGGAGAGAGAAAGCGTGAAGACAAAGAGGACCCTCTGCGATACTTTATATGGCGGGACTGTTGGACTGGACCAGAAAGCCATTTCTGACAGCAAAGCTGTTCCGAGGACAGTTGAGAGACATCTTTTCATTTATCCAAGTATGGCATGAACGCTTGTAACAAACTGTCCCCATTTAATCCTGATGGAACGAAATGACCTCGGATTTATTCTACTGCAAGGCACAGCCCACTCTCCCGTTCCGCTTTTCTCGCCAGGCTTGTTAGAATGTTTTTGTCCCTTACAAATTGCAGTTTTGTTCCTCCTGTTCGGGAAGGTCCGTCCGCAGCGTTCAGCACGGGAGACATTCTGGCTTCATGGTCACAGAGTCGCCGGCTCGGCGCATCTGGCCGCCCGGAGATCCGGCAAAGCCCCGTCTCCAGCTCCGCGATCGTCCGCACGGCGCAGCCGAGGTGAAAGGCGCCGCTGCCGGCAGCGCCGCGTCTCCGCGATGTGCGGGGCAGCTGTGATCCCGACTGCTGGCCTCTCATCTCCTCCTCTCTCCACCTCCTCCTTCCATCTCCACTCCGCCCCTCCTTCTCCAGCCGCCCGTTCTCCCAACCACCTCTTCACACGCCTGATCTCCTCCCCCCACCCTCCTCCGTCTCCTCCCCTCTCCCCACCGACCCCCTCCTTCCTCATACCGTCCCCTCCATACCAACTCCTTCCTCCCACCCCATCCTCCACCTCCTATCTCCACCCCGACCTCCTCCCACTATACCCTCCACCTCCTATCTCCACCCGGACCTCCTCCTCCCACCCCATCCTCCTCCTCCTATCTCTACCCCGACCTCCTCCTCCCACCCTACCCTCCACCTCCTATCACCCCAACCTCCTCCCACCCCATCCTCCACCTATCTCTACCCTGATCCACTCCTCATACGCTACCCTCCTCCTCCCATCTCCACTCGACCTCCTCCTCCTCCTCCTATCTCCACCCCAACCTCCTCCTCCCACCCTCCACCTCGACCTCCCACCTCCACCCGACCTCCTCCTCCCATATCTCCACCCTAACCCCCTCCTCATTCCCCACCTTCACACTGCCACCTCTCTCACATGCCTTCCCCTCTTCTCCCCACTCTCCTTTGCTCCCCACCTTTCTTCAACCTTGACCAATGTCACTCTTCTCCCTTCATCTATTCACTCTCACTCCTTCCTCCTCAATTCTCCTTTCACCCCATTCTTTACACATTCCATCCATTCCTGTCCCCATTCTTCATCCCTTCATTCCTCATCCTCCATTCTCTTCTCATCCCTCCATTCCTCATCCTCCATTCTCTCCTCATCCATCCATTCCTCATCCTCCATTCTCTCCTCATCCCTCCATTCCTCATCCTCCATTCTCTCCTCATCCCTTCATTCCTCATCCTCCATTCTCTCCTCATCCCTCCATTTTCTCCTCATCCCTTCATTCCTCAGCTTCCATTCTCTCCTCATCCCTCCATTATCTCCTCATCCCTCCATTCCTCATCATTCTCTCCTCATCCCCTCCTCATCCCTCCATTTCTCATCCTCCATTATACCCTCATCCCTCTATTCCTCATCCTCCATTCTCTCCTCATCCCCTCCTCATCCCTCCATTCCTCATCTCTCCATCATCACTCCATTTTTTCCTCATCCCTCCATTCCTCATCTTCCATTCTCTCCTCATCCCTCCATTCCTCATCCTCCATTCTCTCCTCATCCCTCCATTCCTCATCCTCCATTCTCTCCTCATCCCTCCATTCCTCATCCTCCATTCTCTCCTCATCCCCTCTCATCCCTCCATTCCTCATCCCTCCATTACCTCCTCATCTCCCAAACAGTCATTCCAAGTGAAGCAACACTTCACCCATGAATCTGCGGGAGTCATCTACTGCAGCCGATGCTTCCATTGTGGCCTTCTCTACATCATAGAGATTGGATGCAGACTGGGAGATAATTTAATTGAGCAACTTTGCCCTGTCTATATCAATGAGAGGAATTTCCCAGTGGCCACCCATTTCAATTCTGCTCTCCACTCTCGCACCAACATGTCTTTCCATGGTCTTGTGCACTGTCAAACCAGGGCCACCTATAAATTGGAGGAGCAGCATCTAATATCCTGTCTGGGCACTCTCCAACCAAGTGGTATTAACATCAACTTTTCCTGTTTTTGCCAGAACCACACCCTGTTCTCCTCTATTGCTCCTTTCTTCCAATTTTCCACACTTTCCCTCTCCATTCACAGAGATATCCCCCTCCCTGTTTTCTCATCCCCCACCTGATCCACCTATTACCTCCTGCCTGTGTCCTGTGATCCTCCCCTTGCTCCATCGCCAACCATTTTTTTTCACTTACACCTTGATAAAGGGCTCAGGCCCAAAACGTTGGCTATATTTATTTATCTTTGCTATATAAAGTACACTGTTTCACCTGCAGAGTTTCTCCAGCATTTGTGTTTCACTTTTGTGTGTTCACTCTTGGCAATATTCATGTCACCTCTGAACCCATTGGAGCTTTGGATCACATATTTGTACTTTGACTCCACTACTCATTTGTAGCCGAAACCTTGATCTTTTCACCTTCAGGCTCAACTGTCCCTCACAGATCTGTTCTTCAACCTGATGTCACTAGAAATTCTTCTGCTCATTCTCAACTCACTCATCAACTCAGTCCTGCTCACTTCTGGGATCTTGTGTACAACTCATTTATTCTAAAATCCTTATTACCATTTATAAGTTTCCACCCTCTTCCCTGTAACTAATCTCCAGACCTGTAACCAAAAGATCCAGGCTCTTTTGCAGCTTTTCCTCCACTATTGTCAGCCTTGCTGTATCTACCAAGGCCTCAAGCTCCACAATTTCCTTCATAATACTGCCTTTCCTTCTTCCTTTAAGACGTTAAAACCTCCCCTCTTTCACCAAACCTTTCATTGTAGTGTTCAGTCTTCTCCTTGTGACATTTTGTCACAAGGAGAATGTGGGTGCAAGGTGGCCTGGGATAATTTTCTGCATCAAAGCTACCGCATAAATAGAAGTGGTTGTTGATGGTCTTCTCTCCACTTGTTTGGAATATTCCTGATTCATACAGATTGGTGGAAATATTCCTGATATTCTGCAAGTTCTCTCTGGATGCTGAAACAAATTTGTCAGCATGTAGTCGCTGGGAATATTTTCTGTGAACTGACAGGTTCCTGGCTGCCTCCCACATTTAATCCCTATTAGCTAACTTTGCTGCACCAATGCAGGTGCCTCATCTCACAATCTTTCAAATTCGAGGCTTGTGAGCTGTATCTAACAAACACTGGCGAACGAATTGTCAAGTTGTTCCTGAGAGTCGTTGCACAAACAGCATCAATTCAAGCACCTCATTTTTCTGAGCATATTCGATGGAAAATGCTAATCCTATCACATCCTATGTGTAGAAAGAGAAAGGCTAAAAGCTTAAATACTGCAATAATTTTGGAAAATCCGCTGTAAATCACTCGGAATCGCACAAAGCTTTGCTTTTATAAAGTTCTATTTAGCAGCAGCAATGGGATGCTGAGAGATTAAGCAATTTGTCATAGCTGAAATCAGCCAACTTGTGCTTAAAAGGTAAAGCTTGTATCAATAAATCTGGTGAAATGTTGTCTGATACTGGCCAGTCGTAGGCTGAAATCAGATTGTACCGAGAGAGACGTTAATCTCCATGTTTATGCACAAAAGAGCAGGAGAAATTCAGCAGGTCCTGCAGCATCTGCTGAGGCTCTCCACCACTTTTGCATATTAACTACAATCACGGCATCTGCAGACTTTCTGGTTCCATTTAATTTCCATGTATTCTCTCGATAAATAAAGGGTTCATTGACTAAAAATTTCTACCCCTGCCTCACCTGCTGAGTTTCTCCAGCAATTCTATGTGTACTCAAGATTCTGACGGCTGCAGCTTTTGTGTTTTTCCATGGGCTCTCTTCAGGGGTTCAGTGTTAATTTCTTAGGTGCCAGAGCTCACCAAAAATGGTGACAAGAAGGTGCCAGAACTGCCCCAAAGATGCCTGGAGCAATGCTTTGGCAACACTGACTCTCCTGCTGGTCTGCATCCCCTTTCCTTGCTCATGTTCTTATAGAAGATTGAATCTATGCCAGCTCTGAGCATTCTCTATCCATTGGCCCCACTCGTTGCTTGTAACTAACTGCCTTTCGCATCTCCCAGCCACTGATCCTCCTGCTAATCACCTTCGGGGTCATTTGCAACAGCCAGTTTCCATTCTAGCACAACCTTTGAGCATGGCAGGGAACTGGAGCACCCAGGGGAAACAGTCACAGGAACATGCAAACTTAAACACTGGAAATGCCCAGTCAGAGAGTCAAGCCCAGGCCTCTGGGGAGGAGAGTCAGCAGAACTATTTGCTTTGTCACTTCTGCCACCCTCGTTTCAACATTTCCAACTCAATGTCGTCCTTGCTCCTCAATTCAGTCATGTGATTGATTTCTACTGTCCTCAATATTCTAAGAAGCTAATGGGTTTTCAGTTCAATTAAGATGCAGCATTACCCACGTGCAATGATTAAATCCTTAAAAGCCAGTTTTCCTTCTTTAATATATTCTCCCCTTTATCTCCCATCTATTATTGTTTTGCATTCTGCCTTTCTCTTTTTACACTATTCCAATTTAGTCTGCATAGCATTACAAAATTTAAGGACTGCAAAAGGGTGTTATTTAATGTACAAGGCTACAGAACCCTTCCCTGGCCAGCTGGAGCTTGTTTATATTTGGATTTGTTTTCCTTCAGAATAAATCCCCTTGCCAATCCAAACAGATTCAGCAGGCCTTGATAAGAACCAAGACTGAAAGTGGGTAGAGGGTTGATTGGGTGCAGAGATGCTGCTGAACAGATGACAAATTGCATAAAATTGTGGACTTAATTTGAGAGATATAATCTCATTGTTGCACAAGTATATCACACTTGATCTGCAATAACCACCTAATGTTTGAGCTCAATACCCAAGAAGCCATTCTTGGAATACTGATGCTGAATGCAATGCATCTTTATTACAGAATTCCCAATCTTAACAGCTCGAGGACGCAGCCTCTCCAGATCGCTACATGGATTCAGCTGCAAAGATAACGTGGCTTAAGATTATGCTTGTGACACTAACTTATGCTCTGCAATTCGTGCTCTCCTTTCTCTGCCTCTTCTTGCCATCTTTTCTCACTTGGTCCTTTCAGCCTCTCACAAGCCACTTTATATTCCCTATTGTTTTTTTTTCCTTTCCCACTCACCTTGCATCTATCACACCTTCTCTCCATCTCAACCTTTCATCACATTCCCCGTTACCTCCTTCCCACATTAAAACTGCCTCTGCATTTGCTAACCAAATGTAGCAGGAGCAAAGGATGAATGGAGAGAGAGAGAGAGAGAGAGAGAGAGAGAGAGAACTGCAATAAATCTGCTCCAAACATTGAGAGGTGTCCTCACTGTCTGTGGGAGGTTATTTGCTGCCCCCCTCTGGCCATCATCAGGCTTTGGAAATGAACGCAAACACTGAACAGATCTTGCCAGAGAGAATTGCTTTCACACCTTCTCCAACTGCTCCGACCCCCTTCCACATCATTGTCCTTTTAAGTGTCAGTTGTTTACATAGGAAATGCACAGCAAATGGCGACACAAGGTATTTTCTTTTACGGAGAGTGAGAATGAGAGTGGGATACCAGAACACCTGGCTCATCTTCCGGATAGTACCATGGCATCCATGATGTGGCAGAGAACTGCAGGGGCCACCAGCTACGCTGTAGTGTGCCACCGCACTGTGCCAGCTCACCTCATATGGACTTTTATTTCCAGCTTTCCTTACAGGAATTGTCTGGATCAGTGCAAGGAATTGATGGGAGATTCTGTTTTGTAGCTTTTCAAATCTGTATTACATAGATATATTGATCTTTTTATTATCAATTCCCCCTTCTCCGGCATCTTAATGTGTCCCAATGGAAGTCCAATTTATAAGCAGAGGGAAGCACTTATTGAATCCCACAGATGACAAAGGTCTAATAATTAGCTGCAGTTGATGAGAATGAAACACTTTAATGAAATGATAACAGGATAATAACAGTAACTGAATCATTGCTCTGTGTTCCACAAGTAATACTTCCTCATCTTTGGACAATATTGACTCTTGGTGAATTATATCACTCATTAGCAAAGACCACAGCTACAGTATTGGCAAACTAATGAACCCATTGGGCATAATTCTCAACCCTTCAGTTGCCTCTCCCTGATTGCCGAATTTTGACTGACTGAATACTTTCCTCACCATCTACTCGGTCTCGATCAGGAAATGAACCCGGGCTTTGAACGGTCACTACCCAAACTCTTTGGATCCCAGACTGCAACAAGGAGCTAACAAGCTATGTAACTAAACGCCGACAGCCTTGCACTCAACATCAACTAAACCAAAGGGGTGATTGTGGACATCAGGAGGAAGTAGGAGAACACGACCCAGTCCTCAGCGAGGTCTCACTAGCAGAGACGATCAAAGAATTTCAAATTCTTGGGTATAAGCATCTCCAAGGATCTGTCCTGGAGCCTCCATGTTGATGCAATCACAAAGAAGGCTCGCCAGCGGCTATACTTTGTGAGGTGTTTGAGGAGATTCGGTACATCACCGAAGGTGCTTGAAAGTTTCTACAGATGGACCGTGGAGAGTATTCTTTCTTTTTGCATCACTGTCTGGTATGGAGGTGCCAATGCTCAGGACAAGAATAAACTGCAGAGGGTTGTTAAATTAACCTGTGACATCACAGGCACCAGACTTCACTCCATCGAGGACATCTATAAGAGACAGCAGCCTTTATCCTCAAGGACCCCCAGCAACCAGGCCATGCCCTCTTCACCCTGCTACCCTCGATGAAAAGGTACAGGGGCCTAAAGACGAGCACTCAGCGGCACAAGGACAGCTTCTTCCCCGCTGGCCTCAGATTCCTGAATGATCAACGAACCAAAGACATTGCCACACTTTGACTTTTCGTGCACTATTTTATTTATTTTTTGTAAGGTAGTTTATATGAATGTTTGCTCTGTGATGGTGCCACAAAACAATGAATTCTGAGACTGTTCATGACAATAAATTCTGATTCTGATTCTGAACCTAGCAAGTAATGGCAAGTACAGTACTCCAAGAATTTCTACTCAGTTTTAAAAATCTGAACATTAAAATTACCTCTTTCAGTAAAAGTGACCTTGAAGCCTTTCAGTCTCAAAAATCACAAGTTTACCGAATGACGTTCAGGGAAGAAGGCATGCAGACCTTGAAAGGGAGAAACATACAATATGGTACCAATTATGGATCAGTACAGCAGGCCATTCAGCCCCTTATGCCTATTATTGGATAGCATTCTCTTCTCATTCTTTGTACAAAAGGATGCATTGTATGTAACACTGGACAATGAAGGTTTTGCTTCCTGAACTTTTTTGGCTGTATTTTATGGATTTTGAGCTGCTGATCATGAAAAGTCCCTTCAAAATTTTCCTATCACGTACCTTTTCTTAGATACAACCGATTTTTGTGATTCCTGTCATATTTTGTCTGCTTCTATCACACAAAACCATGAAATGCAACATGTCATCGAAAATTAATTTTCTACACTCGCCCTTGGACATCTTCCCTGCTGAACACGGTGAAAGGTTTCACCAGGACATTGAGAGCATGGAAAAGCAGTATCAGGGCAACTGGAACCCATCAATGCTGGCCGACTATTGTTGGACACTTACACAAGAGGCATCAGATGTTGAGTACAAATGAAGATCCGCAGCAAAACATTTTTAGGTCTATTGAATTAACGCAACTTGCCTGCATCATCATGAGGTTAAACAGGCTAAATTCAATAAAAGTTAATTTCATGTTTCTGCACTTTATGTGCTACAGCAAACCTGATATTACTTTTGTGTTCAGCTTGAAATGGTCCATCATAATCCCCAATGTTTTATCAGGAAGTAAACCTTTGGAAAACAAATTGTTGTCCAGTGTAATGAATGAAAAAATGCCAATGGTTGCAACACTGAATGATGGGCAACAAGAACTTTGTCCATCCTGCTCCATTCAGGTCCTCAAACCTTCATCTCTATTGGAAAGAAATAAGAGGGCAAGGAGAGCAGAAAAACAGCTACCGTAGAAGGGAATTGCTGAGAGAAGGGAGGGAAAATTGGGTAATGGCTTTTATCATCCCATTCCCATTGGAATGTCGGTGGTTCCAGGAACCTCAAAAATCCCCAGTGGTTGGCAGGCCAAGGAGAAACAAATGAAAGAACTGTTCTAGAATTATTGATCAAAACGAATGTTCTTTTAATGATGAGAGACAAGCTGGGAAGTGCTGAAGATGTGCCCTCACATGTTTAACAACGGACTTGTCAGCAATGTTGAAGTCCAAGGGATCATTTATTTTTTAAATGTAATTTATAGCAATATTTGCACCCGAGATGCTGCCAGAAAAAAACAATGACTTCTTTGACATTTTCATGATAATGACTTCTGATTCTGATAAAAGAGCTGGAGTTGCAGAGCAGATGTGAAACTTCCAATGGAAGGTTTTAGTGAATGACTATTTTAATCTGGGGAAGTGCAGGGTGAACTTCCCATTCGAAAGATGTGTTACATCAGTGCCTTGGACATTGAAGTTCTAGGCACAGTATTTTAAATTAAAGATGACAAGCAAGAAGAGAGGGGGTTTTGCAAAAACTTGGAGTTAGGGAAAAAGAATAAAAGGTCATTCTCAGTTCTACTCTGTGCTCTGTAATAACTCAATGTGATGAAATAAAATCAAAATAATGGCCTTCAAAATATTGGAGGCAGGCCAACCATGTGAAGATGAATGTATACATTGCAAGTGTCTAAATCTTTGGCAGAAGGATGAGCAGATCCAACACTTCCTATATGTGCATTTTAAGAGATGTGTCGGGAGAGAGACTTTGGCTTACAAACCTATGAATAGGATAGATAAGCTAAGTAATTCAAGGTGGTAGCACTGTTCAAGTAGCAGCACTGCTACAGACTCAATAAGATCAAGGCCACCATCTTTCAGCACTCCTCATGGACCCTTCTACTCAGCTGTGACATCCAAAAACCTTGCGCAGGTTTAAATTGCCAGTAGAATGGGGCTCCAGTTCAGGGTTCAGTAACTGATGGCCCACTACCAAGCAATGGACTGCTGGTAACTGAACTCTGAGATCCAGGATTCAGAGGTACCATGGGGAGCAGGGCTCCCAATAGTCAGTGCTGACACTGACTGCTTCAGGGATTTAAAACCAGGGGTTGAGGTGGTGTGCCTTGGATGTCCCCGGCTTGTGTTCACCACTAGACAGGACAGAAGGTTGTGCTACTCAAGAGATTATGGGGCAAAGCAATTGGCATCAGAAGAGAAAGTGGGATCCATGACTCGGAAGGGAGTCTTGCTTCTGTCTTGATAGTGGCAGAATGTTCTTAGCACCTAGTCAAGGTAAACAAAAGATTTTTTTTCTGCACACAACTCAAGATTCAAGATTTTATTTGTTACTTTATAAGATGCCAAGTTTTTAAATTGAAAGTGCAAAAGCCAGGAAGTCTCAGCGCTTTATAAAGCACACATTCAGCCATAGCTGGAGTTTGAGTCACATTCTGGACACCCATCCTGGCAAAGATGTGAAAGGTTTGGAGATGGGACAGAAGTGATTCACAAAATCAGCCCCAGAAAAGGATTGGTTTTGGGAATGAAGTGCAGAGTTGGAGCTGCTGTCCTTGCATTCAACCACACCCTGCACTCTGGCACCATGTTACATGAATATATGGGCAGCACAGTTGGCGGAGTGGTTAGCACAATGCCTTTACAGCACCAGCGATCAGGACCACACCAGGGTTTGAATCCCATGTCCTCTGTAAGTAGTTTGTACATTCTCTTCGTGTCTGTGTGGGGTTTCTTCCCACAATTGAAAACGTACTGGACATGTAGACTAATGGGTGTAAATTGGGGAGCACAAACTCATGGGCTGAAATGGCCTGTTATGTGCTGTCTGTCTCGATTTTTAAAAAAAAATTAAATCCCCAATGATGGCAACCTGCTGGGTTGCATTCACCACAATGCCCAGCATTGCTTTTGCCAGTAGGCCCAGATTACAGGACAGGTGTGTTCCAGCTGAGCTGTTCGTCTCAAATTGAAATTGTGCCTCTGACCTTTCCCTCAAGTTTGCTTCCAAGACTATCCAGGAGATGAATCTTCAATCAAAGGAAGATTGGAATCCTGAAATCTTGAAATCAGCCACAGTCCATCAGGTCTACATCATCTCTTCAGAAGAGCAATCCAATTAGCCTTCAGCTGAACCAGATGGGTTTTTTTTACAACAAGCTGGTAGTTTTGTGGCTGCCATTACTGATACCACCACTTTTAAACTCTATCATTGCACTAAATTACTTTAAATGTGCTATATACAGCAATGGGACTTGAACTCATGACACCATTGCAGATCTGTACAGGGAAGGCAAAGGAGCCATCCCTATGGCAGACACAAGGTTGTCAGCCCAGGTTTTTCTCCCAGTGATGCTCCTCAATGCACTGAGTACCTCCAGCAGTTTTCTTCGCTCCAGAGTCGAGGATCTCGTGTCCTCAGCTTTTTGCTTGTTGTGATCATTCAAAGGTTTCCTGTTGCAGCCTCACGCTCCCATTTATGTTGGTTTGGACAGAAAGGAGTGCATGAACTATGACATGGTTAGCAGTATGCCAGACATCAGATGCGCCAACATAAAGTACATGATCTAAATGCCCAATGGCAATACTTTCACCCAGACGTGATCAGTTGCACAGTCTCACCCACTTTTAATGTAGGATTTGTACGTAAAGAAATAGCATTAATCGTAGAGGCAAGTCTTCCATCAAGATCTATGGTTACTGTCTAAAACATGGGTTATTACAATGCCATTCTGATCCAATTAATATATTTGAGAGAACTGCTTTAGTAAACAAGAATAAAAGAGTTTGCCCTGTTAAAGCAAACAATTCTCAGAGCCACTCCTTAATGGAGATTCCTGGGAACAACAAATGTAAGAGTCATCAACAGCCCTTCATACCAGCATTCAAGAGGAAAGTCTGTGCAAGTGATCCAAGACACTAACAGCTCTCAACCAAAAGCATTCACACCCTCCTTCTGCTGTCCTGCGCTTTCAGAAGCCACAACTAGAAGCATACCTTTTCTGTTTCTCGTGCTTATTCTCACATGGAGGGGGACTGGAGGCACTTGTAAGTTCAAGCAGGTTTGGTAATACTGTGACCCAATGGCTAGCAATGGTGAACTGGTGAATTGGTCACATGGGTATATTTGGGAGGCACAGGTATGTGGGCTGGAAGGGCTTTTTACTGGGCAGGTCACATCTCCAGAATGGAGGACCATCTCCTTCCCAAGATCGTGTTATATGGCGAGCTCTCCACTGGCCACCGTGACAGAGGTGCACCAAAGAAAAGGTACAAGGACTGCCTAAAGAAATCTCTTGGTGCCTGCCACATTGACCACCGCCAGTGGGCTGATATCGCCTCAAACCGTGCATCTTGGCGCCTCACAGTTTGGCGGGCAGCAACCTCCTTTGAAGAAGACCGCAGAGCCCACCTCACTGACAAAAGGCAAAGGAGGAAAAACCCAACACCCAACCCCAACCCACCAATTTTCCCCTGCAACCGCTGGAACCGTGCCTGCCTGTCCCGCATCGGACTTGTCAGCCACAAACGAGCCTGCAGCTGACGTGGACATTTACCCCCTCCATAAATCTTCGTCCGCGAAGCCAAGCCAAAGAATCTCTGATAAAAATAAAATTCAAATTACAAATTTGAATAGGATCCAGGGGCTACTGAATCCTATTCAAATATGAACAATCATCAAAGACGCTCACCACCCAGCACACACGTTCTGTTCTCGCTGCTGCCATTGGGAAAGAGGTAGAGGAGCCACAAGGCTCGCTCCACCATGTGCAGGAACAGCTGCTTACCCCTCCAGCATTAGACTCCTCAACAACCAACTCAATCAGGGACTCATTTAAGGACTCTGACTTCTGTTCATTTCCTTTTATTCTCTCTGTATTACACAGCCAGTTTGTTGACATTATTTATCTGTTTACTGTTCTTTGTTTGTTTACATGTTTACACTGTGTACAATTTATTTTTTGCACTACCAATTAGTGGTAATTCTGCCGCGCTCGCAGGATAAAGGAATCTCAGGGTTGTATGTGATGTCATGTATGTCCTCTGACAAGAAATCTGAAAATCTTTAATCTGCGTTCCTCGGCTCTGTATCAATGTTCCAGTCATTTGTCCTTGGATCAGTCACACCATTCAGAGGAGTCACACACTGTCTCCGTGGGAACCCTGATGATTGGTGTCGTCCCCCGGGATTAATTCCATCTGTTAGGAGCTTGTGACTGCTGCAAGTACTCTGGCTTCCTCCCACAGACCAAGGGCATAAGTCAATTAACCACGGTAAATTGCATTATTTGTGCAGGTATGTTGAGGGAAAATCATGGGATGGGAGTGGATGCAATGGTGATATGAGGAAAAATGGGATTAGTTCGAGTGGGGCTTGATGGTTGGCATGGACAAGATGACTGAAGGGCCTGTTCCTTACTGAATGGCTGCGAGATCCTTCACTGAAGCTCACTGTGAACAGATGGGGTTTTTATAGCCATTGGCAGCTTTCATGCCCATCTTATTCTCTCAGTTCCTAAATGACTGACCTTTTAGTACAGCACAAACCGGCACAGATAACATAGTGTTTAGCGCAACACTCTTTCAGTGCCAGTGACCTGTGTTCAACTCTGCTGTTGTCTGTAAAGAGATGGCTTGACTGCGTGGGGTTCCTCCAGATGCTCCAGGTTCCTCCCACATTCCAAAGATGCTGGGGGTTAGTAGGTGAATTGGTTACATAGGTATATTTAGGCAGTGCAGGCTCAAGGGTCGGAAGGGTTGTGCTGTACCACTTATTAAAAAAAAACAACAAAAAATTTGAATAGGATTCCTGGGCTTGTGAATCCCATGATGCAATGTGAGCTGCCCAGCTCTGCACCACTGTTCCAGTCGCTTGTCCTTGGATCAGCCAATCCATTGAGAGAAGCCATAGGTAACTTTCCATGGGGACCCTGCTGATTGGTATTGTGACGCGAGGAAGGAAGATTCAAACCAAACAAAGGGCCAATGTAGAAGCATGGAGGTGTGTGTGGATGAGGGAAGGGGGAGTGGGAAGGAGGAAAGGCAACTGGATAAACGTGGTCCCCAGTGATAAATGCACACAATTTGGATAGATGCCAGTCCAAATGATTTTATGATTTCATGTCATTCATGAGGTTTCACACATATTTTCCTTTGGGATAAAGAAAATTAAATACCATCAGCAACGTGCTCAGTCATATAGAAATATGTAATCAATCACAACACTGAGAAAATGCCCAGCTCCATCCAACCTGGTAAATGGCTCATAGTTATCAAACCCTCTGAAGGTTTTCATTAGGTCTGATAGTAGTCTGGAAGTTCTGATAAATTTATTCATTGCAACCATTTCTTGTTTTAACATGCTAAATGAATTGCCAAGCATGGTACCAATCTTGGATACTGGCTCTGCTCTCCCTGAAGACTTAGTCAAGGAACCTAAGTGTCTGTCAGTGTCTCTGGCTGAGTGAGAGCCAAGTTTCAAGGTCACGTACAAAGGATATAGAAATGTGAGGCACTGAGGAGTGCGGTAGTACAGAGGGATCTGGGAATACAGATACATAATTCCTTGAAAGTGGCATCACGGATGAATAGGATTATAAAGCTTTTGTCTTACTGACCCTCATAAATCAAAGTATTGAGTACAGAAGTTGGGATGTTATGATAAAATTTTTAAGACATTGGTGAGGCCATATATGGAGGATCAATTAGATTGCAAGAGTGCAGAGAAGATTTACAAGGATGTTGCTCAGATTTCAGAAACTGCGTTACAGGGAAAGGTTAAACAGGTTAGGTCTTTATTCCCTGGAGCGTAGAATAAGAAAGACATATTTAAAAATGGGAGGGGTATAGACAGAGTAAATGTAGAGAGGTTTTTTTCTGCTGAGGATAGGTGAGATACCAACAAGAGGACATGGGTTAAAGATGCAAGGGGAAAAGTTTAGGGGCAACATGAGGGGGAACTTCTTTACACAGAGTGTGGAATGAACTGTCAGTTGAAGCGGTGAATATGGGCTGTATTTTAACATTTGACAAGAATTTGGACAGGTATATAGATGGGAGAGTATGAAGGGCTATGGACTGGGTGCCAGTCAGTGGGTCTAGGCAAAAAAATGGTTCAGACTAGAAGGATCAAATGGTCCTGTTTTTGTGTTGGAATGTTCTATGGATCTATGGTTCTAATTTTCTTTCTATTGGCTCTGTAAAGGTGCCCCTATCAAGAAAAGAAAGTGAAGCAAAGAGACATTGAGGGTTCTTGGATCCCATAACCTTCTCTGATGCTGATACCTGAATTTAATTTAGTTTTTTTTAAATTTTAGAGATACAGCACTGTTACAAGTCCTTCTGGCCCATGAGCCCGTGCCACACAAATACACTAATTAACTTACCAATCCCATACATTTTTGGAGGGTTGGAGGGAATTGGAGCACGTGGAGGCAACCCAAGCAGGTACAGGGAGAATGTATTTAAACTGGCACTTTAATAGCTTTGCACTAACCAGCACGATTGGCAGAGCGATTAGCACAATGCTCCACCAACCTGGGTTCGAATATACGGAAATTGTACATTCTCCCTGCGACTTGCATAGGTTTTCCCTGGGTTCTCTGGTTTTCTCTCAGTCTCCAAAATGTATGATTTTGAAGGTTAATTGGGAGTAATAGGGCGGCACTGGTTTAAATGGCTGGAATTGCCTTCTACGGTGTGGTAAATGTAACCACTACACTAACCTGCATTCCCATAACCTCCGTAGCTGCACACCCTCCAGGCATCCAGCTCACCCTCTCTGCCCCCTGGTACTGAACACCTCTTAGCTTCAGGAGCCCTGCTTGCCAACAAATCCTGATTCCAAACCTGGTTCCCATTTGCCGGCCTGCAGCTGCCAGCAGCCTAATGTGAGTCCTTTGGTCGCCAAAAATTGGTCTTGACTGATGGACTGGGTGAGTTCTCGTGCTCCTAATAATCTTAGATTCCGAATATCCACCCAGGTCTAATCCCATTCTCCTGACCCTTTAGAATCCCATCCAATAACTCCATTCCTCCCTGCATTCACACCATCTTCCATTTCACACCAAGTGTAATTTATTTTATACACAAAATACCTGATCAGCTTCAGCAAGTCGAATCTTGGTGCATATGCACTTGTACAAAGTGTATGACAATAAACTCACTTTATCTCATACTGGCAAATTCATTGTCCATTCTCAGATGGCCTCCTTTTGCAGCCAAATTAGAAGGGAGTCAAGAGTCAAGCACATTGTTGGAGCAGTGGGTTTATTTTGCCGTTTTAGTTGCAGGCTTATTTAATTATTTCGATTTAAATTCCCCAACTACTTCACGGAAGCCAAATACTTCATGGAAGCCATGCTACTGAATGGTTGTACATTAAAAAAAAAGCCTTCCAGTACATTATGCTGTAGATGTTGCCACTTAATGTCGATCTATTTACCTGGTGTGGATTGATTGAGGTACAAACAAAGATTCAGGCTGCCAACTCTTCACTGAGGCTTTGGCCTTTAATATTCAGCGTGTCTAGAGATATTTTGGGCACGAGATGTTACTTTGTTTCCTTGTGGATGCTCAATTTCATTTCTGAAACAAGATTTGAGATTTTTCTTTAATCTCAGTGGGATTTGAAGAATGAAATTTGAAAAACATTAACAAGATTTGGGAGGAGTTTTGTTTCCTCGTCTCGTTGGTGGACTTTGCTGACTGCTCACTGGAGCCATTATTCCATCTTTCTACATCGGTGTTGGCTGCTCTGGTGAGTGTGATCATGCTCTTTACAAATGTAAATATTGCCACAAATCTTAGTAATCATGAAGTAGAGGTGCCCAGATATAGAGATATAGATATAGAGATGTGCAATGAGAATGCTGAAGCATATGGATGAGTAATCAGAATATTTATACAAGTGTGTCATTAGGAAGTTGAAGTACCCATGTATACAAAGTTGGATTAAGGTAACAGAGGTTTATATTTATACAGATGTGTAATTAAGGTATGCAATATCCATTAACGCAGTTGTGCAATTACAAGGCAGATGTGTACATTTATACATGTGTAATTGGAAAGCTGAGGTCTATATTTGTGTAGTTTAGGTGCGGAATGCATTTTTACACAGATGTGTAATGAGGGTGTGTAGTGCCCATTTTCCCCACAAATTCATCTTCATCCTCATTATCCACTTTTGTTCATTCGTCACCTCTCCATCTTCACTCTCATCCTCTAACCTTTGATCACATCATCCTATTTTTCTTCTTCATCTTTCTCATTTTCACCTGGATCCCCGAGTCTTTCCTCCTCCTTCTTCATTACTCTTGACAATGGTGCATTCGGCAGAGGGATAGGATGTCTGGATCAGAAATGGCATTGAGAGGAAATTAATAATTCTGCAAAGACGTGAAGGCAATCTATTGCCAAATGACTGAATTCAGCAATCTCTGAGGAGATTTCATTTCCAACACTAGCTAGATGGTGACTGTAATTATCTTATCTTTACATAGCATCTTTTCTTAATACCAGACTGAGGATGTTCTCTGCCCTCCTGAAAGCAAGGATTCATTCTGACATTGGGCATAATGGGATCAGGCAGTCTCTGGTGCACAACTCACGGAATCATTCATAATATGTTAATCTCAGCAGCAAGTGTCACTGCATCCTTTACATCAGAGCCCAAAACTGTCCACCGTCCACAGAAGGGAAATTTAATCACAACTGGGAGTTCTTCCATTCACCTCTCCCAACCTTGCTACCCCACTGCTCCCCATTTCAGTTCAGATCTGCTGACCCGGCCATGACAAGAGATATTATTGATTTTGTGGGTCGTTCCTACATCCCATTGCGTTTGGCACCTGAGGTATTTGAAATATATATGCTCCCATATCTATAAGTCTGCTATTGAAGGTATCACAGACAATCTATATGACAAGAAGCCATTTGGCCCATTGTAACCATCCTGATTGCAAAGGCTATGCATTGTATTGCAAACATTCAGCACGAGATTCACGGGAAAAGAAGGATGATAAATCAACAAATAAAATCCTGAAAATCAAACAAAATTTCATTGTTTAGCCCAGAATATCTGAAGAGAGCTTCCCTTCAGATGAACACCTGTTCAATTATAGCTCAGTTGATGAGAATGCAGCTTCACTCTCCCATTTTATACTGCATTACACGCACTAAATAAAGTATCTACCATTAAAATCTGCCAGTTGTAAAAATAATTTATCTGCAGATCAGCCATTTAGTTGGTAATGAGAAATCCACTTGACTGAATATCGCCAGTTTACTGGAAAACAAATTATATTGTCATGTATCTTCCAGACTCTGACACCACGATGGATGCTGGAAAAACAATCCAGTTCTCTAATTGAAATGAAACTTCAGACTTTGTGTGTTCTTTTTATGATTTACTCTTGGCTGGATTGAAGACAGTTTTAAGCAGTCCTATCAGACTCAGTCCAGTACCCTTTTATTAACAAGCAGTGCACATTATTTTAATTGGGTGGAGGCAAAACATAACTTCATTTAACAGCAGTATATTTGGTTCTAGCGCTTCACTAGTGGATTGGTAAACTCTAAAGCTGCAGCAAAGAGAATGCAAACTTCTAAGTCTGAGGAGCTCTTTTGTTTATGTCTGGCAAAATATCACCCTGAGGAAAACACTAATATTATAGGTGGAAAAAATGCACGTACGCTTCACAAGTAGAGATTTTCTAGAATATCCACAAGCACTTTGCAAGGTTCCACACTTAACAAGATAAGAACCCATGGTGTAATAGGAAACATTCTGGCGAAGAGTAAAGCTTTGGCTGATTGGCAGGAAGCAGAGAGTTGGAATACAGGGATCACATTCTGATTGGCTGCCAGTTGCTGGTGATGTCCCACAGGGGTCGGTGTTGGAGCCGCTTCCTTTTATGTTGCACATTAATGATTTGAATTCTGGATGAATGGCCAAGTTTGCAGATGATATGAAGGCAGGTGGAGCAGCAGGTAGTGCAGAGGAAACAGAGAGGCTACAGAAGGGCTTAGACAGATGTAGTTGTCTGGTTGGGCACACCTATTGGCTAGCTATACCTGTAGCCCTTCCCAAAGGCCCTTCCTTAGTGCAGGACAGTCAAGCTAGGGATGTGCCTTTGTTCTTCAGGGAATAAAAGCCTATTGGTTTCTCAACCTCAGTCTTTGAGTAATTGATAGTGCATCTGTGGTGCGCTGTTAGACAGAATCAGACACACACAAGGTAAAGACTGTACAGCAGACTTTAATCCACAAAGACTTCCACAGAGCCAGGCTGGCTGGGGCTGGAGCAACTCTGTGTGAGGCCTTGGGAGGCCAGCGCAGGCTTATATCCCGGAGGGTGATTGACACCCGACTGGGTGGGGCTTGATCCATTCAGACTGACTGATTGGCAGCCGGCCAGGTGATGTCCTGTCCCCTTACACTCCTGCAGGTACAGGTGTTGCCCCCTGCAGTAGGCTGGTGGTGTACCACCACAGCATCAATTTTATTCACTAAATGTTGTTGGTAATGGAGCAGATCCTGAAGCCAGAAAAACTGGAAATCAACCCTCGATCACCCAACTAACTTTGAACTCTGGCTACGCGGTTTTGAAGCATTCCCACAGGCATCTTCAGCCATCGTGCGGTCAGAGACCTATAAATTGCAGGTGCTGCACTCCAAATCAGGGACACCACATCATACCAGGAGACCACGGACATTCTTAAAGGCCAGTACCTACAGAAGATCAATTTTGTCTGTGTCAGGCACCTTCTAATGACCCGCAAATAGTGACCCGGTGAGTTGAACGCCAAGTACCTTTGGGCCCGGTGATCCTTTGGAAGGGTCTGTGACTGAAAGGCCATGACTGATGCTGAGGACCTCACACCTATGTCACCAGGATCAGGTCGAACTACATCCACCAGAAACTTTTGGACCAAGGGGAGCTCAGTCTGTGGGGAGCAGTTGAGCTGACAGGTATGCTGGAGATGGCCCTCCAGAATATGGTGGCCTACTCGACATGTGGCCACCTCGTGGTTACCCCAGGTGCCACCACTTCGCTCTGCTAACAAGTCAACCATGGCAGCAGTGCTCCACGAGTGTCCCCCAGCGCTTTTGCCTGGTTCCGTCGGCGACCCGACCACAGCTGTGGTACTCCAGGAGCACCTGAAGTGCTACTTCTGAAGCCTGGGCAAGCACCAGAGGAAACGCTGCCCAGCATAGGATTCGTCCTGCTCCAGCCGCGGGAAGAAGGGGACACTACGCCAAAGTGTGTAAGTCTAAGCTCATTCCTAGCAGCCCCACGTGTGGATTGTGGGGGCCACTATCCTGGAGACTGCTATCACCGGGACCCAGCAGCACCATGTGCGAACTGGGGGGGCCGCCATTTTGGGTGCCATCTTTGGGATCTGGCAGCGCCCCATGCAGGCCCTGGGGTCCACTATCTTGGACACCACCACCCTCCATAACAGCGACAAGCAGCAACCCGACACTGGCCTCCATCACACTCAAACAAAACAGCCCATGTCAGCTCACCAGGTAAGGATGGACAGTAAGGTAAACGGCCACATAGCGAGTTGCCTATTCGATAGTGAGAGCACAGAGAGTTTCATACACCCAAACACGGCTTGGCGCTTCTTCCTCACAGCAATGCCAGTGCAGCATTTATCCCTCGCAGTAGCACCAGTGTAGCATTTCTCCTTCACAGTGACGCCGGTGCAGTGCTTCTCCCTCGCAGTAACGCCGGTGAACCAGAAGGTCTCTGTAATGCGTGTCGAAAGAACCAAAGACTTGTAGATCCAAACCAAGGCTTTTATTAACTAAAAGACTGGAGCATATCACAAGTAGGTTGACCAGTCCAGAATGACCTGGTCTGGCTAGGAGCAATCCTTTAAGACCTGCCAGTAGGTGTGACAACCAATCACAGTCATCCTACACTACCATCTGTACATATACAAATTGGTGATAGAATCTGTACTATTACAGTCTCCTTGGCCTCCAGATCCCATACGGCGGATGTCTGGGGCTACTGCGTGGTGACTCTAACTGTGTGGGGTACAGACGATAAAGATTTTAAACTTTTGGTAATGTCGCAGCTCTGCGCTGCCATACTATTGGGGCTCGATTTTCAACGACACCTTAAAAGCTTAACAGAGTTTGACGGGCCCGATCCAACCCTCATTGTCTGTAACCAGCAATTTTCAAACTGACTGCAGCTTTCCACCCACCCCCCAGCTCCCTTACCCCCCCACCCCACCAACATTGTACACAGCCAACAACCTAGTCGCGGGCTCTCAGCCCTCCACCATTGTTCACTAATCTCACCCCTGACTGTAAACACATCGCCACTAAAAGTAGATGGTACAGTGATGGGGACAGGGCCTTCATTATTTATAATTTGGCAGGGGTATTGGAACCAGAGTGATAGGGAAAAGGGTAGGGAAGATAAAGTAATGGCCAGGAAAAGTAAAATAGGAAAAGTAATGTTGGGAGGAGAAAGTAAAAAATCAGATGGTGCAGTGAGTTTTCGGGTCAATGATAGTGTTAAGAAAATTACAAAGAAAAATAGTGGGCAGAAAAATCAAAAGAAAAGGTTACAAAAGTCACTAGATATTAAAAGGACAAAGAGCATAAGGGCACTTTATCTGAATGCCTGCAGTATTAGAAATAAGGTTAGTGAACTTGAGGCGCAAATCGGTACCCATGCCTATGATTTGGTAGCCATCACGGAAACATGGCTACAAGGTGACCCTAAATGGGAATTAAACTTTCAAGGGTATCAGGTGGTGCAAAGAGATAGGATGGTAAGGGAGGTGGAGTTGCAGTCTTAATCAAAGATGAGCTCCAGGCAGTAGTGAGGGATGATATAAGATCTAAAGAGCATGATGTTGAGTCCATTTGGGTAGAGATAAAGAATAACAAAGGGAAAAAATTATTGGTGGGTGTTATCTATCGCCCACCATATAACAATAGCTTAGTGGCACAGGAAATAAATAGAGAGATAAGTGAGGCATGTAATAATGATACGGCAGTCGTCATGGGGGACTTTAACTTCCACATAGATTGGGAAAATCAAGTTGGTCGTGGGAGTCTAGAAGAGGACTTCATAGAATGCATCCGCGATAGCTTTCTTGAACAGCATGTTAAAGAACCCACAAGAGAAAATGCTCTCCTGGATCTAGTGTTGTGCAATGAGATAGGTAGAGTAAACGAGGTAATAGTCAGAGACCATCTGGGAAATAGCGATCATAGTATGATTGAATTTCTCATTCAGATGGAAGGGGAAATAGTTAGATCTAAAACTAATATATTATGCTTAAACAGGGGTGACTACCATAGGATGAGGGAGGAATTGGGCAGAGTGGACTGGGAGCACAGGCTAATTGATGAAACAGTTGAGGAACAGTGGAAGATTTTCAAAGAAATATTTTGTAATGCTCAACAAAAATATATTCCGGTCAGGAAAAAGGGCAGCAAGGGAGGAAAAAATCAACCGTGGTTAACAAAGGAAATGAAGGAGAGTATAAAATTGAAGGCGCAGGTGTACAAAGCTGCAAAGAGCAGTGGGAAACTGGAAGATTGGGAAAACTTTAAGAGACAACAAGGGGTTACAAAGCGGGTAATAAGAAATGGGAAAAAGGATTATGAAAGTAAATTGGCACAAAATATAAAAACAGAAAGCAAAAAATTTTATAAATATATAAAACAGAAGAGGGTGGCCAGAGTTAACATAGGACCCTTGGAGGATGAGAAAGGAAAACTGATAGCAAAAAATGAGGAAATGGCCGAGGCATTAAACAAATATTTTGAGTCAGTCTTCACGGTGGAAGGCATGTCCAGCATGCCCAAGTGCGGAGTTAAGGATGCGAATGTTGGGGAGGGCCTTGATAAAATAGTTGTTACAAAGGAAGTAGTGATGGAGAAACTAATGGGACTAAAGCCAGACAAATCACCTGGTCCTGATGATATGCATCTAAGAGTTCTGAAGGAAATGGCAGAAGTTATAGTTGATGCATTGGTGGTCATATACCAAAATTCCTTGGATTCTGGGCAGGTCCTAGCAGACTGGAAGACAGAAAATGTCACGCCACTTTTTAAGAAGGGATGTAGGCAGAAGACTGGCCAATTAGCTTGACGTCTTTAGTTTGAAAAATGCTTGAAGCCATCATTAAAGATGAAATAGTGAAACTTTTGGAACGTAAGGGTTCAATCAGGCAGATGCAGCATGGTTTTAGAAAGGGAAGATCTTGTTTGACAAACTTGTTAGGATTCTTTGAGGATATATTGGGTGCAGTGGATAGAGGGGAACAGGTTGATGTTGTATATTTGGATTTCCAGAAAGCGTTTGATAAGGTGCCGCACAAAAGACTTCTCAGTAAGTTACAGGAAAGTGGAGTCCGGGGAAGTATGTTGGCCTGGATTGAAAATTGGTTGTCTGACAGGAGGCAGAGAGTCAGGATAAATGTGAGTTTTTCAGGTTGGCAGAGAGTGGTGAGTGGGGTGCCGCAGGGGTCAGTGTTAGGCCCACAACTTTTCATCATTTATATTGATGACTTGGAGGAGGGGACAAAATGTGGTGTAGCCAAGTTTGCGGATGACACCAAATTGAGTGGAAGAGCAAATTGTAATGAGGATGTGGAAAGTCTGCAGAGGGATATAGTTAAGCTGGATGAGTGGGCAAAGGTCTGGCAGATGGAGTACAATGTTAGTAAGTGTGAGGTTATCCACTTTGGCAAGAAAAATAAAAGAGCTGAATATTATTTAAAGGGTGAAAAACTACAGCATGTTGTTGTGCAGAGGGCCTTGGGAGTGCTTGTGCATGAATCGCAAAAAGTTAGGTTGCAGGTGCAGCAGGTTATTAAGAAGGCAAATGGAATGTTGGCCTTCATCGCTAGAGGAATTGAATTCAGGAGTAGGGAGGTAATGTTGCAACTGTATAAGGTACCTGTGAGACCACACCTGGAGTACTGTGTCCAGTTCTGGTCTCCATATTTGAGGAAGGATATACTGGCCCAGAGGAGGTTTACTAGGTTGATCCCTGGGATGAAGGGGTTGACTTATGATGAAAGATTAAATTGTCTAGGATTGTATTCGCTCGAGTTCAGAAGAATGAGAGGAGATCTTATAGAAACATATAGGATTATGAAGGGTATGGATAGGATAGATGTAGGAAGGTTTTTTGAGCTGGCCGGGGAAACTAAAACCAGAGGACACAGTCTCAAGATTCGGGGGAGTAGATTTAGGACAGAGATGAGGAAAAATAGTTTTTCCCAGAGAGTAGTGAATGTTTGGAATTCTCTAACCAGGGAAGTGGTTGCCTCATTAAACATATTTAAAATACGGTTAAATAAATTTTTACATGATAGAGGAATTAGGGGATATGGGGAGAAGGCAGGTAGGTGGAGTTAGGTCATAAATTAGATCAGCCATGATCGTATTGAATGGCGGAGCAGGCTCGATGGGCCATTTTTGGCCTACTCCTGTTCCTACTTCCTATGTTCCTATGTAACAGGGACACACAATTAGATACATAACCCCTCCCCCACATAGCTGACATGGTCTACCATCGACCTGAAGTTGGTGTATCACCAGCTCCCTATCTGCCCAAAACACTGAGTTCAAGACGGATGGCTGCCTCTACCATTTCCTGCAGGTCCCCTTCAGCGTTAGGAATGCCGTCTCGGTCTTCCAACGGGAGATGGACCACATGGTGGACCAGTACAAGCTGCGGGCCACTTTCCCGTACCTTTTTGCGGCCATGACCTGCAGGACCACGACGCCAACCTCCAGAATTTCCTCCAAACTCCCAAGCTCCTCAACCTCATGTATAGTAAGGCCAAGTGCGTATTTTGCACAACCCGCTTTGCCATCCTCGGCTGTGTCATGGAGAACAGAGTCATTGGTCCAGACCCTGATGGCATGCGGCCGCTCCTGGAACTTACACGCCCTCACAGCCTTAAGGCCCTGAAAAAGGTGTCTTGGGTCCTTCTCCTATTATGCCCAATCAGTCCCAAATTATGCAGACAAGGCCCACCCCCTCGTCAAATCCACATCCTTCCCTCTGGCAGAAGAGACTCGTACAGCCTTCAACCGTATCAAGGCAGACATTACCAAGGCCACATTGCCCCGTTCCAGGTGGAAAGCGATGCGACAGGCTTCACCCTGGCTGCCCAGACAGTCAGACCAGTTGCTTTCTTTTCCTGCACCCTACAGGGCCCCGAAATTCAACACTCCTCGGTCGAGGAAGAGGCCCAAGCCATTGTCGAGGCACTGGTGCTGTTACCTGGCTGGTAAATGATTTATGCTGCTAACTGACCAGTGTGCAGTTGTGTTTATGTTTAACAAACAGCAGCGGGGCAAAATTGAAAACGACAAGGTACTGAGGTAGAGAATTGAACTATCTATCTCCCATTACGATATCTTTTATCAGCCGGGGAAATTTAATGAGCCACTGGACACCCTTTCCCATGGGACCCATGTCAATGTGCAGATTGACTGCTTACAAACCATCCAAAATGATCTCTGCCACCCCAGAGTTACCAGGTTCTGGCACTTCATCAAAGCCTGCAACCTGCCGTACTCCATTGAAAAGATCAGGTCAATGACCAAGAACTGCCAGGTCTGCGCTGAGTGCAAACCACACCTCTACCAGCCAGGCAGGGTGCAGTTGATAAAAGCCACTCGCTCCTTCGAGCGCCTCAGTGTTGACTTTAAAGGACCCCTGCCCTCCACATACTGTAACGTGTATTTCCCGTATCCTGTCTGCCGTGTCCTGCTCTGACATGACCGCTGCCACAGTCATCAAGGCCCTGCGTAGTCTCTTCACTCTAATCAGCTTCCCCAGTTATATCCACAATGACCAGGGGTCCTCTTTTATTAGTGATGAGCCAGGGGTATTGCCACGTGCAGAAGCACAAGCTATAACCCCCGGGGAAACAGCAAAGTGAAAAGTGAGAGTGCCATGGCCTGGAAGGCCATCCTCCTGGCTTGGCCTTGCGATCTAGGGGCCTTACAGACTCCTGCAGGCAAGAGGTTCTCATGCAGGTGCTCCACTCCATCAGGTCCCTTCTATGTACTGCCACGAATGCCACACCACATGAGTGCGTGATTTCCTTTCCCAGGAAATCTGCAACAGGGAGCACTGCCAGCATGGCTCACACCCCCAGAAGCATGTGAGGAGCGATAAGTCCAACCCTCTAGTCAAAAGGGTCCATCACCTCCATGTCAAACCCTAATATGCCTACATGGCATATCCTGACAGACACGAGGACACTGAGGGATCTGGCTCCTCCATGGGCCCTGGAGACCTCCGCTGATCTCCCCATAACCCCCTCACCCCTGACCACACAAGATGCTCCTGAACCATGGTGTCCTGCCTCTTCCCCAACAGAGGATTCAGCAGACTCGTCATCATTTACCCACCAGCACAGCACATACAGGTGCCCGAGATCATCCAGGATTTCATCACAACACCGCAGTCACAACCGGTACTAGACGGTCCCAGCTGAGAGACTTAATTTGTGACTTTGTAAGCACCACTTCACCTCGCTGGACTCTTAAAAACGAGGGGTGAATGTAGTAAAGAACTGTTGTATGTATTTGTCTGGTCGGGCACACCCATTGGCCGGGCACACCCATTGGCCGGCTGTCCTTGTGGCCCCTCCCATGGGCTCCTGTATAAAGGTGACGATTCCACAGCCCCCGCCTCAGTGCAGGACAGTTGAGCAGTATGGATGTGGCTTTGTTCTTCAGTGAATAAAATCCTGTTGGTTTCTCATCCTCAGTCTTTGAGTAATTGATGGTGCATCACAAAAGAAATATGATGTCGGAAAGTGTATGGTCATGCACTTTGGTAGAAAAAATAAACAGGCAAATTATTTTTTAAGTGGAGATAAAATTGAAAATACAGGTGCAAAGGGACCTTGGAGTTGTACAGGAGAGCCCTAGGTTGTGTCGGTGGTGAAGAAGCCGAATGCAATGCAGGCATTCATTTCAAGAGGAATAGAATATACTGTAGGAGCAGGGATGTGATGTTGAGGCTTGATAAGGCACTGGTGAGACCTCCCTTGGAGTATTGTGTGTAGATTTCAGCTCTTTATTTAAGAACGGATGTGCTGACATTGGAGAGGGTTCAGAGGAGGTTCTGAAGGATGATTCCAGGAATGTAAGGGAGATCATATGAGGAACGTTTGCACTTCTTGGTCTGTTCTCTTTGCTATTTAGGAGAATGTTGGGTGATCTCATTGAAACATTTTGAATGTTGAAAGGCATGGTCAGAGTAGATGTAGAAAGGTTGTTTTCCATAGTTGGAGAGTTCAGGGTAAAAGGGCACAACTTCAGGATTGAAGGGCATCCACTTAGGAAAGAGATGTGGAGGAATTCTTTTTCACCCAGAGGGTAGTAAATCAATGGAATTTGTTGCCACAGATGGCTGTGGAGACCAGGTAATTGGGTGCATTTAAGGCAGAGATTGATGGGTTCTTGATTAGCCAGGGCATCAAAGGTTATGGGGAGAAGGCTGGGCAGAGGGGCTGAATGGGGAAATGGATCAGCTAGTGGTGGGACTGCCTCAATGGGTTGAATGGCCTATTTCTGCTCCTATGTCTTATCGTCTTGTGGTCTAACATAATGGGGGTGAAAAAAAAAACATGAATGGTACAGTATTAGTCATCCTTCAGTTCGAAGAAGACATGTTGTTGTGCAGTCATCTGTGGACACGAAGGTGACTTTGCAGTCCCAGTCTGGATGCACAATGGGGGCACCGGAAGTCCATTTTTGTAATAACTGTGGCTGTTGTTTTGTGACGCCATTCACGGTTTTCCATCAGTTTTTGGCAGTGCTTGTCTTTAAAACTAGTGTGGGCTTCATAGCACAGGGCTCACCAACAGGATCTGTCAGAAACTGCAGCTTCTAGTTCTCTAGGCTGGATGTCACAGCAGCGTAGGGTTTCCTTCACAGCATCTGTATAGCACTTGCATGGATGACCTTGAGGTCTCCTTCCAGACTTCAGTTCACCATAGAGCAGTTGGCAAGGCATACGGTAGTCATCCATTCTGATGATGTGTCCTACCCATCGCATCTGGGCTCTGATCATCAGGGACTCAATGCTGGTGGACTTCAGATGACCCAAGACCTCCAGGTTGGAGACACAGTCTTGCCCACAAATGCCAAGGATGAAACGAAGGGCGCAGATGTGGAATTTCTTCAGTTTTTGATGTGACGTTGGTGCAGAGTCCAGGTCCCACAACCATATAAGAGAGAAGGGATGACCTCTGTAGACTTTCAGCTTTGTGGAGAGGACATTGTGTTGATTGAGCACTCTGGTACGCAGCCTCCCCAGACCCTGGCTGATCCTGGAGTTAATATCTTTGTCCATTGACCCATCACTTGAGATGATGCTCCCCAAGTATTTGAAGCTGTTTACATTTGTCAGCTGGGTGTCGTCAACAGTGATTTTTGCTTCTATGGTGTTGGTGTTTGGCACGGACTGATGGAGTACTTCAGTCTTGTTCAGGTTGATGGTCAGGCCAAAGAGCGTAGCAGCGTCTGAAAATTTGTTCAACTTTAACTATTGATCACTATCTTTGTGTGCCAAGAGCACATTGTTATCATCAAAAAAGGTTTCTTGAAGGACTGTGTAGAGGCACTTTGTCTGTGCGTTCAAGGTCAAAGAGAGAGTTGTCCAGTCGCTACCTGATGTACACTCCCTCCTCCAGACCTTGGCCAGCACGTGACAACATACAAGTGAAGAACAGATTGAACAAGATTGGGGCTCATACACATCCCTGCTTCACCCCATTAGAAACAGCAAAAGCAGAGGACTTGACCTGTTATTCTATTGTGGAGTATCTGAAGCATCTTTATGAATTTCCTTGGGTATCCATAATGATTCTGGATGATGCCTTTGTCAGGTCAATGAAGAGGCTTGTTCTGCTCAAAACACTTCTCCTGAACTTGTCTCACTGCAAATATCTTGTCCACTGTACTCCATTCTGGCTAAAAGCCACACTGCGCCTTTGGGGATTCCTTTCTGATACAGTGACAAGTCTGTTCAGAATGATGTGGGTGAAAACCTTGCCTGTGGTGGATGGCAATGAAATACCCCTGTAGTTTCTGCAGTTTGATTTGCTTCCCTTATTTTTATAGAGAGCCATGATGATGGCATCGTGGAAGTCATCATGTAACTCCTCTGTGATCCAGATGGCTTCCAGGATGTCTTGGAA
Organism: Narcine bancroftii; assembly: GCF_036971445.1. Taxonomy (NCBI): domain Eukaryota; kingdom Metazoa; phylum Chordata; class Chondrichthyes; order Torpediniformes; family Narcinidae; genus Narcine; species Narcine bancroftii. Next base: position 42,424,649 of record NC_091480.1, on the reverse strand, counting down.
CACCTGTAATGCCCTTAGACTTAGAGCTTTGTAGATCTCAGCAGGAATACCATCCTGGCCTGTTGCTTTATTTGAATTCATCTGTGAGATCGCTTCATTGATCTCATCAGTAAATGGCGACAGGTCTCTAGGTCATCCAGGACTGGCTTTTGAGGAATGTGCTGTAAGACATCAGGATCACTGTGGATGGCCTATTGAGTAGGTTGGAAAAGTATTCAGCCCAATGGTACAGTCATAAACCAACAAATCTCCAGCAGAGATTAATTACTGGAAATTTGGCATTAATGTTCTGAAACGAACATAGACTGGTATAAAGCATTAAAGCATTCACTCCATCACTGGGGAGGTTTATTATAGGAACATTAGCACTGAAGTTCTAAAAGAAATGGTAATATTACAATAATAAACACAGCCAAAGACTGTGGTGTCTATCACTGCAATATTATCTTTAATATGCTGTTAGATACCTTTATATCACAGGAATGAATATATTAAAATAATAGAGACAGATGTATTACTAGAACATCAACGCCCCTCAAATTCTTTCTCTTTGACTAAAATTGAAGTTGTTCCTTGTTTTTGGTCATTTGAAACTAATTATCTGTTAAGGTGCAAATTGTTGTTGGATATTACATGTGAGAGTCTTGAGCAGGATGGACTTGGTGTCATGTTTTGATCATTAGCTTGAAGCATTGTGCAGGGATGGGTAAATGACGCGCTCCTTATGAATGAGAGAGGTGGAAAAGAGAGATTATGCTTTGTATTGCGTAATTTTATTTTAAATCAGTGCAAAAGACGGTATAATTATGAGCCACATTAATCGGGCTTCGCTACAGACCTGAAAAGCCACGTTAAAAAGTCAGCAGGAGATACAGGGAAATTTTGTAATTTCATTGTTATTCCAAGGACAGTCTTGTTGTTCAGTGACAGCTATATCCCATGCCTTCTCTACCACTTCCACAAGAGTGATTGCTCACCCCTTCATAATGAAGTGAATTGCTTTAGTGTCGGTTCAGGACACATCTACCACTTGGTGGCTTTGTCATGAGTGAACCTCTAGTTATATACCCCACACCATCAGGGTCAAATCGTCATCGTCCAAGGCTATTTCATTGCAGAGCCTATTTACTTGACAGACTTTACTTGCTTAACAAGTTAATATTGATCTAACATTGAGATGCAAAATGTACAGAAGGTATAAGCCAGTGTTCAAAACTTTACGGTATAAAGCCTTAAAAGAATTTTTTGTGATTTGTATACATTATGTAATTAAACCAAGGTCTAAAATCAATCTTGCTCCAACCCCAGAACTTCCAGGCAAATGCTGTGCATCTGTGTTTGCATTCAATGACATCGGTCGGTGTACAACCAACATACGACGTTGCTGCTTCAGCATTGGGGCTTAATTCGCAAGTGTACGAAACGCATCATGAGCCATGAACAAAAATTCTAGCCCCAACTGAGCTGAAATGAAAGGGTTGCAGAGAACTTGGATGTTTCTTGGATTGATTGGGATTACAGAGAAAGAGTCAACGAGTTCATTTGAATGCAAGGACTGCAAACACTAAAACTGACACCTTGCTGAACAGGAAGGCAGTGCAGGTCAACTTCCACAGGGTTAATGAATGAGATGGGACAAGAGAGAATAATTGATTGGACAACAGTGAGGGGCAGCTGACTGTAAACATCAAAAATGTTAGAAATGCAGATCAAAGGTGACAGCACAACATGGTATTGAACTAGATGTATCTAATTGTAACCAAGGACTGAGGAAGGTCCACATTGGAGAAGGAGTGGGGGTGATGGCAACTGAATCTGGAACATTAGTGCTCAGGAGATGAAGGGGAATGAAACCCTAATTTGGCTGTGCATTATTTCCAATGCCCTCTCATTCCTTATAGTGTCCTTCAGGCAATATCATTTTATTGAATTATCACTTCATTTCAATCAAATATGAAAATCCTAGTACTTTATCATTTATTTTTATTCATACAACCTGTGTATGAACAATTTTCAATCACCTAACAACTTGAAATAGGAAAGGGTCCCCTGCACACTATTATCCCAGGATATATCATGGGGTTGTCAATTCTGTTAAAGTGGAGCAGAACAATCTACACATTTCCAAAGATCAAATATTTACTGTAATTTTCATTGAACTTGGTACAGTTTGGATTTTCAGAAGAACTCAGTATATTCTCAGAACCCATGCAAGCATACTGTTGTTTTGACATGTTTTGAGCATCGTGTTAAATACATTTATAATGGGTGGTGGCAGAGAAACGTGAGGTGCATTGGAAGACAGTGAGCATGGAATTAATCTGTGAAGCACAAAGTCTCCAGTACCAGCATTCAAGATAGATCTATTTAAAGAACATCTCAGCATTACAGCATTAAGCATGCTTACTGTCATACTCCCTGTGTGATATAATCCTTTCCACTCTCACTAGGATTACATTTGGCCCATTGTTGGCTTATCCCGGATGAGGATCCTCCTATCATTCCTTGTTGAAATCAATCTGCCTCACCCTCCATTTGCCCTTCTCTGTAATATGTTGGCCTCCCTGTGAAAGGGTCCTTTCCATTTCCATTTCTAAAAGCATTCATTATAAACACCTCAATTTCCTCACTCCTTAGACGGAGGAGGAAAGAGAACCATTCAGCCCATCCTTTCTTGCCATGGACACTTGCTCATTTGTGACATCCCCCTTATAAATCTTCTCTCATCCTCTCCATTTCCTTTTGATCCTTTCCCTCATCTAGCAACCAGACTGAGAGCAGTACTATAAGAGTGATCAAATAGGGTTGGATACAACACTTCTTTATCATTCATTTATATATCCTTGGCAATAAACCTACATATTTAATTTATACTATTATATGGTTCCTAACCTGTGGAGCAACTTAGAATGATTGATATATTTGTACTTATAGATCCCTTTGTTCTTCCCCACCTAGTCTCCCATCTTCCAAGCTATAATTGACAGACATGCTTATTTCTCAAATGTATCAGTTAATGATCATAAAATAGAGGAGTCAAATCAGGCCATTTGGCCCATTGAATCTAGTCTGTCACTTGAATCATGGCTGATGTAGTTTTCCTCTCAACCCCATTCTTTTGCCTTCTCTCTTTAACCTTTGACACCCTCATGAGTCAAGAACCTGTCAAACGCTTTCAATATATGCAACGCTCTGGCCTACACAGCCATCGGTGGCAATGAGTTCCATAGATCCACCTCATTCTGGCTGAAGAAATCCCTCCTGTCACTATTCTAAGGTTGTTCCTTCTGGTCCCAGACTTCCCCACCACTAGAAACATCTTCTTCGCATCCACTCTATCCAGCCATTTCAATTTTTGGTTTGTTTAGATCAGGTTCCCCTCTCATCCTTCTAGAATCTAATAAGTAAAGGCCAGGACCATTAAACCCTCCGCACGCATCAACTCTTCTTGTAAACCTCCTCTGGAACCTCTTCAATGCTGGCTCATCCATCCATAGATAGGGGGTCTAAAATTGTTCACAATCCTCCAAATGTTGTCCGACCAAAACCTCATAAAACGTTAGCGTTTTTATAATCTAGTCCTGCTGCTATGAATGCTAACATTGCATTTGCCTTCCTTACTACAGACTCAGCCTGCAAGTTAACCTTTAGGGAATTCTGCATTAGGAGTCCCAAGTCTTTTAAGACCTCTGCTATCTGAATTCTCTCTCCACTTAGAAAAAATAATTTGCACCTTTATTCCTTCTATCAAAGTACATGATCATACAGTTCCCTGCACTGTATTCCATCTGCCCATTCTTCAACTTCTGCAGACTCCCTGCTTCTTCAACACTACCTGTCTATCCACTCATCCACAAATTTAGTCACAAAGCTACCAATCCTGTACTGTAAATCATTAATGTATATTGATAGATTTCAAATTTACTGACAGAGTACATAAATGACATTACATGCAACCCTGAAATTTTTTATCTGCGGGCAAGGCAGAATTACCAGTTATTGGTAGTGCAAAAAAAAACTGTAGGCAGCGTATACATGTAAACAAATAATTGTAAACAGATAATAAATGTAAACAAACTGACTGTGCAATACAGAGAGAATTTAAAAAAATCAATAAAGTGCATAAGTAAGAGTCCATAAATGAATCTCTGATTGAGTTTGTTGTTGAGGAGTCTGATGGTAGCAGCTGTTCCTGAACCTGGTGGTGCAAGTCTTGTGGTACCGATACCTCTTTCCTGATGGCAGCAGTGAGAACAGAGCATGTGCTGGGTGACGTGGATCCTTGATGAATGTTCCTGCCCTCCGATGGCAGCATTCCCTGTAGATGTCTCGATAGAGGGGAGAATTTTGTCTGTGATGTCTTGGGCTGTGTCCATTACCTTTTGCAGGGCTGTACGCTTAGGGATATTAGTGTCCCAATAACAGACTGTGATGTGGCCGGTCAGCACACTTTCCACCACACATCTGCAGAAATTTTCCAGGGTTTCTGGTGTCGTACCAAACCTCTCCAAACTTCTGAGGAAGTAGAGGTGCTGACGTGAGGTAGCTAAGCCAACATTGACACCTGTGAAACACCACCAGTCACTAGCAGCTAAGCAGAAAATTTCCCACCATTTGTCTTCTACCAGTCTGCTAATCTCTAGCCATCCTAGTAACTTTCCTGTAATACTATGTGCTCCTACCTTGTGTAGCAGCTTGATGTAATTGGCAAAGGCTCTCTGAAGATCCCCGTAAATAAGATCCACCATTGTCTATTTGTTGCTTCCTGAAAGAAATCTAACTGATTTGTCAGGCCTGATATTCCCTGACTTATTTCATCAGATGCCTTTAAGTACCTCAAAACATTGTTCTCGATCATGGACTCCAAAAATGTTACCTAACTACAGAACTTAGACAAACCAGGCTATAATTTCCTGTCCTCTATCTCTCCCCCTTCTTAAAAAAGACACGTGATTTTCTAGTTCTTTGGAACCATTCCTGACTTAAAGATTACCACTAATGCCTCTTCAGTCTTTACAGCTACCTCTTTCAGTGTCAGGGTTGTGGTCCATCTGGTCCCAGTGACTTATCCACCTTCAGCCCCCTTCAGCTTCTGCTAATAGTTTCTGCACTCAAATCTGCACCCGACTCTCTTGAATTCCTGACATGTTTTCCTCGGTGAAGGCAGAGAGAAATTACCTCTTTAGTTCATCCATCATTTCTTTGTTCACCATTACCACTTCTCCAACATCATTTTCCAGTGGTCCAATACAGGTAGACAATCCTTTATCCGGAACCCTTGGGGGACAGTGTGTTCCAAATTTCAGATTTAAGCCCATCTGAACTGTGCTTCTGTATCCACCCCCACCCCCTTCCAGTCCGCTGCTGTCTCCTCCCCCGCCACCTCACCTGCCTGACTTATGTTGCCGGTCTGCCCCCCCTCCTTGCCTGCCCGAATTGCACTGCCGGTCTCTCCCCCTCACCTGCCTGACTCACACTGCCATTTCTCTCCCCACTTACCAGTTTTTGGAGCTTTCCGGATTTTACATGTCCGGATAAAGGTACCTGTATCCACTCTTGCCTCTCTCTTACTCTTTATACTCCAAAAGATCTTAGTTATAAGTGTTCATATTACTGGTTAGCTTAGATTCATGTTTCATCTTTTCTTCCCTTCTTGTTTTTTTGGTCACCTTCTGTTGGTTTTTCAAAGCTTCTCAATCCTCGAACTTACTGCTAATTTTTGCAATGTTGCATGCCCTCTCTTTCACTCTCCTGCCATATTTGACTTCCTTTGTCAACCACAGCTCCCTTACCTCCCTTCCTCTTTGGGATGTACGCAGCGTTACTGCAGTGCCGCCAACCTGAATTCGAATCTGGCACAGTCTGTAAGGAAAACGTACGTTCTCCCCGTGTCTATATGGCTTTCAAAAATATCCAGAGATTTTAGGTTAATTGGTATCCTTAGGAGGCCAGGCCTCCTGGGCTGGAAGGGCCTATTACCATGTTGAATGTCTAAATTAAAAAATAATCCTCCTGAGTTTTCCAAATGACTCCCAGAACTCCAGTTCTTGGGCTGTGTCCATTACCTTTTGCAGGGCAGTTCACCCCCTTCCTACAAACTTTGGCCAAACTGCCTCTGCAGTTATCTTTACTCAACTGGAATAATGATACATCTGATTCCTCTCACGCTGCAGAGTGAATTCTATCATATAGTGTCTCTTTATGGTTTATTTACATTAAGCTCCCTAATATTAACAATTTTACATTTATTAGCATCCTACCCTCCCTCATACCTGCCCAATTTAACATTATTTGGAAGTTTCTGATTCCTGATTGTTGATGTAAATGATCTCAGCACTGAGACTTGTGGAACACCAACTGCTAGAAATATCTCCTCTTTACTCCCACTTTCTATTCTGAAGCCAGCGGTTCTGTTGCTTGACTCTTTCCTCTGCATCTCTGAACCTTATTTTTTGTTCCATTGTGCAGAACTTTATTGAAGGTCTTTGAAAATCCAGATATGTTACATCTACTATATTACCATTATCTTCTCTCTCTGTTAATCGCTCAGAAAAATCAATGGTTCCCTTTTGAGATCTCTGCTTACAATTTGTTATTTTTTTTCTTCAGAGGTTCTGTTTAGTTGCAACACTGTTATTTTCTCTCCCTCTGAAGTTAAGCTAACAGGCCTGTAATTCCTAGAACCTGCTCCATCCCTCTTTTTAAATAATAGGAATTAATGTTAGCTGTGTTCCAGTCTTCTTGCACTAAACTTGATCCTAATGAATTAGTAATATATGCAAGACTGCCTCTGTTATCTCTTCATTACATTCTTTCAAAGTGTGTGTACACTCTTCTGAACTGGGAATTTTATCCACTTTGAGTTTGATTAACTTACTTGCAATATTCTCAGTTTTGCCCTGTCCCTGTAATGCTCTCAGTGTAACATTCCTGCACCAGTAATTCTCTCTCTATAACACCGTCCACTTTAACACTCTGTGCAACTCAGCTTCCACAGTGCACCTGTGGAAGATCACAAGATATAAGAGCAGAAGTAGGCCAAATGGCCCATCAGGTCTGCTGTACCATTTACTCATCAGCTGATCCTTATCACTTAACCCCACTCCCCAGCCTTCTCGTCATAACCCTTGATGCCCTGACTAATCGAACACCTGTCAATTTCCATCTTAAATCCACCCAACGACCTCGCTTCTACTGCCGCCTGTGACAACAAGTTCCATTGACTCACGACCCTCTGCATTTCTGATTTAAATTGACAGCCTTTTATACTGAAATTGTGGCCTATTTTCCTAGACTCCCCAAACATGGGAAACAACTGTCCAGACCTTTCATCGATCAAAATACCTCTATGAGGTCACCCCCATCCTTCTGTACTCCAACAAGTACAGTCCAAGAGCCGATAAACATTCATCATATACTAACCCTTTCATTCCTGGCATCATTCTAGTAAATCTTCACTGAACCCTCATTGAACCTAGCACATCCTTTCTCCAATAAGGTGCCCAAAACTGTACTCTAAGTGAGGTCTTTCCAGTGCCCTATAGAGTCTCAACATTGCATCCCTGCTGTTGTATGATATTCCTCTAAAAATGAATGCCAACATTACATTTTCTTTCTTCACTGCCGGTTTAGCCTGGAGGTTAACCTTTAGGGCGTTGTGCACGAGGACCCCCAAGACCCTTTGCACTCCAAATATTTAATTTTCTACCCATCTAAATAATAGTCTGCCCATTTACACCCTACTTAGGTGGTCCATCTCCGGGGTCATTTGACGCCTGCATGCTGATTCGCGAACATTCACACTGACCCTTTAACACGTATATTTGCCATTAATTATTTGGATAAGAGGCCAGTGTGTAGAGGGCTACTGAGATTGCTCCGGGAAGATATGTTCAAGTCACATGTCCCTACCTGAGGAAGATGTTTATGTGATGGAAGTTCAAAATCAGAATCAGAATTTATTGTAATGAACTAGGGAAAAAGCTGTCCTTGTGCTCGCTTTCAGGCTCCTGTACCTTTGTCCCGATTGTAGAAGAGTGAAGAGGGCATGGCCTGGGGGGTGGATAGAAGCTGCTTTCTTAAGACACTGCCGCTCATAGATGTCATCGATGGAGTGGTCTGGTACCTGTCGAGTTGCAGGCTGAGTTAACAACCCTCTGGAATTTATTCTTGTCCTGAGCATTGGCGCCTTCATACCAGGCAGTGATGCAACCAGCCCAAATGGTCTCCATGGTACACCTGTAGACGTTTTCAAGAGTATTCAGTGACATACCAAATCTCCTCAAACACCTCATAATATATAGATGCTGGCAAGCCTTCTTCACAATTAACCCCTTGGTTCCTTGGAATGGAAGATCATGCTATCAGGAGAGACTGGGTCGATAGTCATGGGGCCATCCATCAATGTAACAAGCCCTTCAGCCCCTCATTTCCATGTTGATTGTTTTGCCCATCTGCACTACCCATCACATCCATGCCGACCGTTTTGCCCATTTGAACTAATGCCATTTTCCCCCATTTAACCTGCATCCTTAATCCTTGGTTGTTTGAGTCATTGTCTAAATGCCTCTAAAATGCCATAATTATATCTGATTCCACCACCTCCTTGGGCAATATGTTCCAGAGATCGATGACTCTCTGTGAGAACTCTGTAATACTCCTTCCTCTTACCCTGAACCTAATACCCCTATCACAGAAAAAAAAGTTTTGACTATCCACCTATCTATGCCTCGCATACTCTTAAACACAGATTATCCTTTCCACAAAACTGCCCTGAATGTCACTAAGTACTAAACCTTCTTGCTTTTACACCCTCTCTCTAAAACTGCTTGGCAATCCTTGCATAGAAATCCTGTTGAGACTTTCCATACTAAAGCACTGACCTTCTCCATAGAAAATATCTTGTAATAATACAGTGGAAGTTTTCACCACTGGTTTAAATTCAACAAGTAATTAAAGTTTCTCTGTGGGGCACAATCATAGCAAAAACATTTCAATATTTATAAAAGTTGGCAGTCAGCCTGTTGATCCAGGCTGGGCAATTTTTTGTTGTCAACAAACTTTAGAGTTACATGGGTAATTGTTTTTCTTCTCTGGTGAAATGAGTGGAATTCTCACTTAGTTCATTTATTTTCTTCAAGAAACTCTGTCCTACACCACATCGGAAAACTGACTTTTTTTTCCACGGTAATAAGCCTTTGGCCCAATTTGTCCATAGTGACCAAGTTGCCTCCCATTTGACTGCATTTGACCTGTGATCTTTTATTCCTTTCTTATCCATAGACCTGTCGAAATATCTTTTAAACATTGCAATTTTACCCGCCTCTATCACTTTTTCTGCCAACTTATTTAATTTAATGCGGACAAATGTGAGGTGTTGCATTTGGAAAGTGCAAACTAAGGTAGGTCATACACAGTAAATGGTAGGGCAGTGAGGAGTGCAGTAGAACAGTGGGATGTGGGGATACATAATTCCTTTAAAGTGGCATCACAGGTGGATAAACTTTTAAACGCTTTACCTCAGCAATCAATCCCCTGTGAGGTAAGAACAAGCCAAGGTGTACCAGGGCAGTTTCTTTTCAATGTTCCCCTCCACCCTTCCCCCCCCACCCCCTCCTTCCATCCCTCCCTTCCCTCCCTCCGCGTACTTGCAGTTCGGGTCCTTCCACTTCTTATTGTGCTTTCTCCATCTCAAAACGCACCCTCTTGTGCTGAATAGTGCAAAATCCCTGGCACGGTGTATGCGTCAGGCTCTCTGTGGTTTTCTCTAACACTGCCGGAGCTGAGCTCGGAAATCACACATTTCCACCTGTCAAAGCCATGATGGCCGCCCACCCGTCCCCCTGCCAAATAGTAGGAGCCCAATTGCTTGGCTGCAGTGTGTGTGCATTGGGTTGTGGACCGGATAAATTTGGATCGCGGGCCGGATTTGGCCCATGGGCCATAAGTAGCCACCCCTGGTCTATTCATTGTCTTCACAACCCACACCTGATTTTCTATTATTAGCAACCATGTGAATGGCATTAATATCAACCTCTGGCTTACATTAACCCCACCCCCTTCCTGCCCCGTTGCCATTCTCTGTCTCTTTTCACGCAGACATGATAAATTCTACCTACTCCCTTATCACATCCAATTAACACCTTTTGTTGGTCTGGATTCCTCCCCCATTGTTTGAATTCTGAGACTTCCTAAAACTTCCTGCTTCTGGCTCATTCTACTTATTCCTTGAAGAAAGGCTCAGACCCGAAACATCAGCAATATATCTTTGCTCCCATGGACGCTGTAAGACCAGCTGATTTCTTTCAGCATTTCAGTGTGTTTTTCCTGTATTTTTATTGGATATGTTACATTTGGCCCCCTCATTCAAATAATACATACCAATTGTCAATAGCTTGGGCATGAGCAAAGATCCATTTGTTATTTCTATTTGTGCTTTTAATTTGTCTATCTTGTTTATAAATGTGACATTCTTCTTCTTTGGCTTGGCTTCACGGATGAAGATTTATGGAGGGGTAATGTCCACGTCAGCTGCAGGCTCGTTTGTGGCTGACAAGTCCGATGCGGGACAGGCAGATACGGTTGCAGCGGTTGCAAGGGAAATTTGGTTGGTTGGGGTTGGGTGTTGGGTTTTCCCTCCTTTGTCTTTTGTCAGTGAGGTGGGCTCTGCGGTCTTCTTCAAAGGAGGTTGCTGCCCGCCAAACTGTGAGGTGCCAAGATGCACGGTTTGAGGCGATATCAGCCCACTGGCGGTGGTCAATGTGGCAGGCACCAAGAGATTTCTTTGGGCAGTCCTTGTACCTCTTCTTTGGTGCACCTCTGTCACGGTGGCCAGTAGAGAGCTCGCCATATAACACGATCTTGGGAAGGCGATGGTCCTCCATTCTGGAGACGTGACCTACCCAGCGCAGTTTGATCTTCAGCAGCGTGGATTCGATGCTGTCGGCCTCTGCCATCTCGAGTACTTCGATGTTAGGGATGAAGTCACTCCAATGAATGTTGAGGATGGAGCGGAGACAACGTTGGTGGAAGCGTTCTAGGAGCCGTAGGTGATGCCGGTAGGACCCATGATTCGGAGCCGAACAGGAGTGTGGGTATGACAACGGCTCTGTATAGGCTAATCTTTGTGAGGTTTTTCAGTTGGTTGTTTTTCCAGACTCTTTTGTGTAGTCTTCCAAAGGCGCTATTTGCCTTGGCGAGTCTGTTGTCTATCTCATTGTCGATCCTTACATCCAATGAAATGGTGCAGCCAAGATAGGTAAACTGGTTGACATAAATTCAGTTAAAATGCCATATTTCTTACCATTTTACAGAGCATGACTCTAATTGGATGGCACGGTCGGCATAACGGTTAGCGCAACACCTTTACAGCATCAGCGATCGGGACCAGGGGTTCCAGTCCCGTGCTATCTATAAGGAGTTTGTATGTTCTCCTCATGTCTATGTTGGATTTCCCCAGGGGCTCTGGTTTCCTCCCATCTTTCAAAATGTACCAGGGGTGTAGGTTAATTGGGTATATTTTGGGCATGGACTCATGGGCTGAAATGGCCTGTTAGCGTGCTGCATGTCTAAATTTTAAAAACATTTAAAATTTTTAAAAATGTAATTGTAGGTGCATTGTTCATCTGAATTTCCTCTCCCTTCTTAACACCCTTTGGTTATCATTGCACACATCACCATCCTGCATTACTGTTATCTTTTCTCTTCAATGCCCCCTTGGCTGAAGTTCCTGACTATTTAGTTTCGCCCCATTATTTAATTCACTAGGACCCTGGTCGCAACTCAGTTCAAATTAATCCGATCACACCAGAACACTCTTTCTTTTATCCATTCTGGTGCCAGTGGCCCGTGAATTATAAACCATTTCTCCCACACCAATCTTTGAGCCATGTATTTCCATGTCATTGGCCTAAATTGAAAAAGGATCTTCATTACAAGGCTAGAAATTCCTTTAAGGGACAATTCACCCATCCAAAAGCAATTAAAACCAAGCTTTATTCTGTGTACAACTCCATTTATTGCAGATTGATTGTACTGGGCTATTATATTCCAATTAATGCTGATAGCAAGCCTAGCCTCAGGTGAAATATTTTAGCTTGAGATTCATGTTCGCTTCGGGGTTGGAATAGAAGTCATGAGGTCTGCCTACTGAATTATCTCTTTCTTCCCTACACGTTCGATCTTCAACAGCCAGGCTATAGCATTTGGATTAAGCACAAAAGCTCAATAAATAGTAAATGAACTGACGTGCTCATCAGAGGGTTAGTTATTCAATTAGGGAGGAGATTTAGGAAAATAAGATATTAATTAGAAGCTATTGAACATACGTACTAATAATAAAACGTGCCCTCTGCAGCTGATGCAGTGTGCTTCCTTCGAGTTTCTTGAGCTGGCAGTACGATTGAACCTTTTATGAAGGTACCTCAATGAAGGTTCAAGCCTGAAATGTTGGTTCTGTGTCTTTATCTTTGCTGTATACCTATCTCGGCTGCACCATTTCATCGGATGCAAGGATCGACAACGAGATAGACAACAGACTCGCCAAGGCAAATAGCGCCTTTGGAAGACTACACAAAAGAGTCTGGAAAAACAACCAACTGAAAAACCTCACAAAGATTAGCCTATACAGAGCCGTTGTCATACCCACACTCCTGTTCGGCTCCGAATCATGGGTCCTACCGGCATCACCTACGGCTCCTAGAACGCTTCCACCAACGTTGTCTCCGCTCCATCCTCAACATTCATTGGAGCGACTTCATCCCTAACATCGAAGTACTCGAGATGGCAGAGGCCGACAGCAACGAATCCACGCCACTGAAGATCCAACTGCGCTGGATAGGTCACGTCTCCAGAATGGAGGACCATTGCCTTCCCAAGATCGTGTTATGTGGCGAGCTCTCCACTGGCCACCGTGACAGAGGTGCACCAAAGAAGAGGTACAAGGACTGCCTAAAGAAATCTCTTGGTGCCTGCCACATTGACCACCGCCAGTGGGCTGATATCGCCTCAACCCGTGCATCTTGGCGCCTCACAGTTCGGCGGGCAGCAACCTCCTTTGAAGAAGACCGCAGAGCCCACCTCACTGACAAAAGACAAAGGAGGAAAAACCCAACACCCAACCCTAACCAACCAAATTTCCCTTGCAACCGCTGCAACCGTATCTGCCTGTCCCGCATCGGACTTGTCAGCCACAAACGAGCCTGCAGCTGACGTGGACATTACCCCTCCATAAATCTTCGTCCGCGAAGCCAAGCCAAAGAAGAAAAGATAAAGGCCACTGTTTGACCTGCTGAGTTTCTCCAGCCTCATATTTTTACTTCAACCACAGTGTCTGCAGACTTTCCTGTTCTATTTCAGTATGATTGAAGCTATAGTTATTCACTTGGAATTGAGAGTGAACCTACCCAGGCACTACTGACACAACCAACAAGGACAAGAGGGCACACTGCAGGATGCTCGGTATGCCGTCCTGGTACTTGTTCTGTTCAGACAGAATCAGAATCAGAACTTATTGTCATGAATATGTCACAAATTTTGTTGTTTTGTGATAGCATCATTGTGAAAACATTTCTATAAATCACATTTTAAAATAAATAAAATAATGTAAGAAAAAGTCAAAGTAAGGCAGTGTGTGTGGTTCATTGATCATTCAGTGGGGAAGAAGCTGTCCTTTTGCTGCTGAGTGCTTGTCTTTAGGCTCTTGTAAGCAGAGTGAGGAGGGTGTGGCCTGGGTGGTGGGGGTGTGGAGAAAATCCTTGAGGATTGAGGTTGCTTTCTTAAGACACCGCCTCTTGTCCTTAATGGAGTGAAGTCTGGTGTCCGTGATGTCACAGGATGAGTTCACAATCCTGCAAAGTCTTTCTCCATCCTGCGTTGGCATCTCGGTACCAAATAACAATGCAACCAGCCAGAATGTTCTCCAATGTACACCTGTAAAGTTTTTGAGATTCTTTGATATTGAATCTCCTCAAACTCCTACAAAGTATAGCTTCTGGCATAGGGAAAACTTAAATCTTCTACTGAATGTGATCACGTGAGACCAGAGGGGAAGTCCCTCAAACAACGGAAGTGGGGGTGGGGGGAGAGAGTAAACGACAAGGGGCAAAATTCGTGGTGACAGTGCTAGGTAGCGAATTAGAGGATTAATATGCAGTATTGGAATGCATATATGAATGTGACACTAAGGATGAAAAACAGCTTTGCACTGTTCAACTTTTTATATAGTTTCATTTGAATAAAGTTGACTTTTGAAAAGAAAGCATGCTGAGGCTTGGTGCTGCCAACATGAGAACTCGGTGGTGAAGGACCACAGTCTAGGATCACTCCATTACCAGTAAATGGGGGGCTGAGATTGGTGGTGAGGAGTAATCCTGGAGTGGGGAGCACGTTACTGACAATGGTTCGCACTACAAGGTACAATAATAAAACAGGGCAGCACGGTTAGCGTAGCGGTTACTGCAACGCTGTTTCAGCGCTAGCAACCGGGGTTCAATACCAGCGCTGTCTGTGAGGAGTTTGTATGTTCTACCCCCCCCCCCCCCTGTGTCTGCGTGGCTTTCCTCTGGGTCCTCCAGTTTCCTCCGTACCGTTCAAAATATACAGGGGCTGTCGATTAATTGATGACACGGGCTTGTGGGTCAGAATAGCCTGTTATCGTGCTGTACATCTAAATGTAAAATTTACATTTAAAATTTAATTGATGAATGTGCCTAAGTACAAACTACATGTTAAAAAAACTTTACACTGGTATTTTTTGAGTATTTAAATATACAATACTACAAATGTTGAAATACCTTATACTGTATTTTAATGTTTTATTGGGAATAAAGACTACTTGGGAAAAAAAAACCACGGTAAGCTCAGAGTAAAAAGCTGAGAATTTAACTTCGAACTGAGGAGTGCAGCCCTGGTCTGTCAGTTTTTTGAATCAGTCATTAAAGTGACACCAGTCACTTCACTCATTAAAGGAAACCAGATCTACAGTATTTCTGAAAAAGAGCAGTCTTCCATTTCCTTGGCCAGTATTAATCACTATAATGGGCCATTCTGCCATTATCAGAGTGGTTATTGCAGAATCTTGCTTTGTGGGTTGCACCAGTCTCCTCACCTGATTATCAACTGTCTCCACTTCAGTGCTATTGATGATGGACAGAGATAGAAGCTCTGCTCCTTCCCTGAAATCTTTGATAAGCTCCTTTGCCTCAGTGATGTTAGTTAGTTAGAGAGAGAGAGAGAGAGAGAGAGAGAGAGAGAGAGAGAGAGAGAGAGAGAGAGAGAGAGAGAGAGAGAGAGAGAGAGAGAGTCTGTTAACCTGGCACCAGACCACAAAATGTTCAATATCCATCAAGTCTGATTGTTTGAAATTTGGGCAAAAACTGTGCTGTGGTCAATGAGCTGAAGGGTATTTAGCTACACAGTCATGGGTATAAAGGGAGCATAGAGGGAGTATAGAGAGGCTGGTGCTAAGAGGGATGATGGAGGAGACTTCACTCCCATTCTTCATTTATGCTCGATGCTATTGACCTTGTACTTGGGTGAAGTTTTGAGCATTTGCCCCTCCAAGCAAGGCATGTTTTGACCCAGTGGTTTGATTCATCAAAACAGATATCATTCAATATTCAGGTCAGTAACTAGCAGATGAATTTGAACAGGCCACGAGTTGTTGGTGCATGACTGAAGGAGGAATTCACACCAATGGTGGTCAGAATACGGAATAACATTGTTAAGGAACCAAGTGAAGATGGAGTTCAAACAACACGTGTTGTGATCCTTAATGAGATTATGCCTGTTTGTGGATGCTAAAGATTCCTCACATATATTTTGCCGTGTGTGTGTAACTGTCCAATATAGTTAATTGAGTGTGGAGGACAATTTCTTGGGTGGGTTGAGTTCCTAGTAAGGGAGGGCATTCATGGGATGTGGGAGATGATTCATCAGCTGGACACAGTCCGTGATGGAGTGAGGAGCAGTTTTCTTTTCCTTGCAACTTTCCCCTTTTGCCTCGGGTTCTCTGTTCATTGACCCTCCCTCCTGTACCAATCTTTAGCTCAGCACCCAAATTGCTTGTGTGTTTTCAGTTCAGATGAAGAAAGGGCACTGACGGAACAAGTCTAACATGAAAAACTTTCAAATAATTAGAGTCACAATCCAGGAGGAGACAGGATGTTCAGGCCTTGCTGAAATCAGGCACTTACTGCTGGACAACATGGCACAGCAATATTTAACATGCCTTATATTAGATAATTTATTCTTGCTAAACAGCTACTTCAATTATTTTTTTGTCATTCCACCCATACAGGAGATCCCGAGAGACTGCCTCTTCACTAATTGTAATATTATGTTCCTTTCAAACACACATACTGTTTTTAAGATATATATATATATATTTTTTAAATTATTATTATACTAATAGTATTAATTCTTCACTCTTTATCGTGGGGGTGGGGAGGGGGGGTTTGGGGTTAAAAATAGTTTTTTTTTTCTTAGTCTTAGTTTTTAGTTGTTAGGGGGAGATGCCGAGATTGGTATTGTATTAACTATGTTATATTATACTTGTATTACTTTATTTTGTATTTTTTTTTACTTACTTTCTTTATATGTTAAAATTAATAAATAAAGTTTCGAAAAAAAAAACACATATACTGGTTTTACCTGTTAACTTGCTTATAGATTCTAAAGATTGTTGACAACAATTTTATCATTTCTGTCAATCCATACATGAGATGGAGGATGGGTATGGCTTATTGAGAACATGTATGGAATTAAAAGGATATATATGGGATGCTGAGGATGTGTACGGGATGTAGGAAATGTATATGGAATGTAGAAGAAGTGTAGTGATATGGAGAATGTACATCTATGTCGAGAACGTGTATGCGATGTGGAGAATGTGTATGAGATATGGTGGAGAATGTGGATGGGATGTGGAGAATGTGGATGGGATGTGCAGAAGGTGGATGGGATATGGAGAATGTGTGTGGGATATGGTGGAGAATGTGTATGGGATGTGTTGAATGTGTATGGGATGGGGAGCATGTGTATGGGATATGGTGGAGAATGTGTATGGATTGTGGAGAACGTGTATGGGATACGGTGGAGAATGAGAATGGATTGTGGAGAATGTGTATAGGATGTGGGGAATATGTATGGGATGTGGAGAATGTCGATGGGATATGTTCAAGATTGTGTATGGAATGTGGAGAATTTGTATGAGATGTGGTGATTGTGTATTTGATGTGGAGAATGTGGATGGGATATGGTGGAAAATGTGTATGGGATTTGGAAAATGTGTATTGGATGTAGAGAATGCGGATGGGATATGGTAGAGAATGTGGAAGGGATGTGGAAAATGTGTATAGGATATGATGGAGAATGTGTGTGAGATGTGGTGGAGAATGTGGATGGGATATAGAGGAGAATGTGTATGAGATGTGGAGAATATGGATGGGATGTGGAGAATGTGGATGAGATGTGGAAAATGTAGGGGATATAGTGGAGAATGAGGATGGGATGTTGAAAATGAGGATGGGATGTGGATAATGTGGATGGGATGTACAGAATATATGGGATATGGTGGAGAATGAGGATGGGATGTGGAAAATGTGGATGGGATGTGGAGAATGTGGATGTCATATAGTGCAGAATGTGGATGGGATCTGGAGAATGTATGGTATATGGTGGAAAATTTGGAGGTGATGTGTTGAATTCAGATGGGACATGGCGAATGTGGATGGGATGTGCAGAATGAATGGGATATGCTGGAGAATGTGGATGGGATGTGGAGAATGCGTATGAGGTGTGGAGAATCCGGATGGCATGTGGAGAATATATGGGATATGATGGAAAACGTGGATGGGATGTGGAGAATGTGGATGGAATGTGTAGAATGTATGGAACATGGTGGAGAATGTGGATGGGATGTGGAAAATTTATGAATATGGTGGAGAATGTGGGAGGGATGTGGAGAATGTGGATGGGATGTGGAGAATGTGGATGGGATGTGGAGAATATAAGGGATATGGTGAAGAATGTTAATGGCATGTGGATAATGTAGAAGGGATGTGGAGAATATATGGGATAGAGTGGAGAATGTGGATGGGATGTGGAGAATGTGTACAGGATATGATGGAGACAGTGGATGGGATGTGGATAATGTGTAGGGGATATTATGGAGAATGTGTTTGGGATGTTGAGAATGTACGGGAAATGGTGGAGAATGTGGATGTGATGTGGAGAATATGGCTGGGTTATGGAAAATGTGCATGATAAATGGCAGAGAATATGTATGGGATGTCAAGAATGTGGAATGGATGTGTAGAATGTTCATGGGATGTGGAGTATGTGCATGGGATATGTGTAAATATAAGTGATATGGTGGAAAATGTGTATGGGATATGGTGGAGATTGTGGATGGGATGTAAAGAATGTGCATGGGATATAACATAACATAACAATTACAGCACGGAAACAGGCCATTAGGCCCTTCTAGTCCGCACCGAACCAAACACCCCTTTCTAATCCCACCTCCCTGCACAATGCCCATAACCCTCCATCTTCCTCTCATCCATATACCTGTCCAACCTTTTCTTAAATAATACAATTGACTCCGCCGCCACTATTTCTCCCGGAAGATCATTCCACACAGCTACCACTCTCTGAGTAAAGAAGTTCCCCCTCATGTTACCTCTAAACCTCTGCCCCTTAATTCTTAACTCATGTCCTCTTGTTTTAATCTTTCCTCCTCTTAACGGAAATAGTCTATCCACATCCACTCTGTCTATCCCTTTCATAATCTTAAATACTTCTATCAAATCCCCTCTCAACCTTCTACGCTCCAAAGAATAAAGACCCAATCTGTCCAATCTCTCCCCATACTCCAGATGCTTAAACCCAGGCAACATTCTGGTAAACCTTCTCTGCACTCTCTCCACTCTGTTTATATCCTTCCTATAATTAGGCGACCAGAACTGCACACAGAACTCCAAATTAGGCCGCACCAACGTCTTATACAATCTCAACATCACCTCCCAACTCCTATATTCCATGCAATGATTGATAAAGGCCAGCATACTAAAAGCCTTCTTCACCACCCTATTCACGTGAGTTTCTACCTTCAGGGAACGATGTACCGTCACTCCTAAATCTTTCTGCTCTTCTGTATTCCTCAATGCTCTCCCATTTACCACATATGTCCTATTCTGATTCTTCTTACCAAAATGAAGCACCTCACACTTATCAGCATTAAATTCCATCTGCCATTTTTCAGCCCACTTTTCTAAGCAGCACAAATCCCTCTGCAATCCTAGAAAACCTTCTTCATTATCCACTATTCCACCTATCTTAGTATCGTCTGCATATTTACTAATCCAATTCACCACCCCATCATCTAGATCATTAATGTATATAACGAACAACAATGGGCCCAATACAGATCCTTGAGGCACACCACTGGTCACTGGCCTCCAACCTGACAGACAATTATCCACTACCACTCTCTGGCCTCTCCCTTTCAGCCAATGTTCAATCCATTTGACTATCTCAAAATTTATACCTAAAGACTGCACCTTCCTAACTAACCTTCCATGTGGTACCTTATCGAAGGCCTTACTGAAGTCCATATAGACAACATCCACTGCGCTACCCTCATCCACATTCCTAGTCACCTCTTCAAAAAATTCAATCAGATTGGTCAAACATGACCTTCCTCCCACAAATCCATGTTGAGTGCTCCTGATCAGACCCTGTCTATCCAGATGTTTATAAGTACTATCTCTAAGAATTTTCTCCATTAATTTACCTACCACAGACGTCAAACTTACAGGCCGATAGTTGCCAGGCTTCCTCCTTGAACCCTTTTTAAATAACGGAACCACATGCGCAATGTGCCAATCCTCCGGCACTATCCCCATATCTAATGACATTCGAAAAATTACCGCCAGAGCCTCTGCTATTTCCTCCTTCACTTCTCTCAATGTCCTGGGGAAGATCCCGTCTGGTCCCGGAGACTTATCCACCTTTATATTCTTCAAAAGCCTTAAAACTACACCTTTTGTAATCTCTATATTTCCCCATATTTACCCAATTTGCTTTTTTTATCCCACATCTCCCAATATCCTTCTCCTTAGTGAATACCGAAGAAAAGAAACTGTTCAATATCTCCCCCATTTCTCTAGGTTCCACACACAGTTTTCCACTCTGATTTTCTAAGGGACCAATTTTGTCTCTAGCTTTCCTCTTACCATTAACATATTTGTAGAACTCTTTTGGATTAGTTTTCACACTGCTTGCCATAGTTTTCTCGTACCTTCTTTTAGCTTTCCTAATTCCTCTCTTAAGATTCCTCTTACATTCAATGTATCTTTCAAACATCTCCTTAACTTCATGCTTCTTATATCTAATGTACGCCTCCCTTTTTCTTCGAACCAAGTTTCCAATATTCCTTGAAAACCACGGCTCTCTCAAACCTTTTGCCCCTCCTTTTAACCTAACAGGAACATAAAGCTTTTGCACTCTCAAAATCTGATCTTTAAAAGACTTCCATCTCTCTACTACATCCTGCCCATAAAACAAATTGTCCCAATGCACACCCTGCAAGTCCTTTCGCATCTCCTCAAATCTAGCTTTTCCCCAATCAAAAACCTCAATCCTTGGCCCTGATTTCTCTCTTTCCATAATGACATTGAAGCTGATGGCATTATGATCACTGGACCCGAAGTGCTCGCCAACACTAACCTCCGTCACTTGACCCATCCCATTTGCCAACAGTAGATCTAACACTGCTCCTTCTCTGGTCGGCACCTCTACATATTGTTGTAAAAAACTATCTTGCACACATTTCACAAACTCTAACCCATCCATTCCTTTCACAGAATGTGTTTCCCAATCTATATGTGGAAAATTAAAATCTCCCATAATTACAACCCTGTGCTTATCACAAATATCTACTATCTCCCTACAGATTTGCTCCTCTAGGTCTCGGTCCCCTCCGGGTGGTCTATAATACACCCCTACAAGTGTAACCTCTCCTTTCCTACTCCTCAGTTCCACCCAAATAGCCTCCGTGGATGTGCCCTCTAATCTATCCTTCCTAGGCACCGCTGTAATATTTTCCCTGACAAGCAATGCAACCCCCACCTCCTCTTGCCCCTCCGACTCTATCACACCTAAAACAACGAAACCCAGGGATATTCGGTTGCCAATCACATCCCTCCTGCAACCATGTCTCACTAATCGCTACCACATCATACTTCCAAGTATCAATCCACACCTTCAGCTCATCCACCTTTTTTACAATACTCCTGGCATTAAAATATATGATGGAGAATGTAGAGGTGATGTGGAGAATGTGTACGGGATATGATGGAGAGTGTGTTTGGGATGTGGAGAATGTGGATAGGATATGGTGGAGAATGTATGGGATATGGTGGAGAATGTGGATGTGATGTGGAGAATATGGATGGGATATGGAAAATGTGCATGTTAAATGGCGGAGAATCTGTATGGGATGTTGGGAATATGGAAAGGATGTGTAGAATATATGGAAAATGGTAGAGAATGTGGATGGGGTGTGGATGAATGTATGTGATATTGTGGTGAATGTGTATGGGATGTGGAGAATGTGGATGGGATGTGGAGAATGTATGGTATATGGTGGAGAAGGTGGAAGGGATGTCGATAATGTGGATGGGATATGCAGAATGGTTGGGGCATGGTGGAGAATGTGGATGGCATGTGGATAATTTGGATGGGATGTGGAGAATATAAGGGATATGGTGGAGAATGTTGATGGCATGTGTATAATGTAGAAGGGATGTGGAGAATATATGGGATAGAGTGGAGAATGTGGATGGGATGTGGAGAATGTATGGGATATAACGGAGAATGTGGATGTGATGTGGAGAATGGTAATGGCAAATGGAGAATATGTCAGGTAAATGGCTGAGAATTTGTATGTGATGTGGAGAATTTGGATGAGATATGGGGAAATTGGGTGGGATAAGTTGGAGAATGTGGATGCAATGTTGAGAATGTAAATGGGATATGGAGAATGTGCATGGTAAATTGCATTGGATGTGTATGGGATGTGGAGAATGTCTATGGGAAATGGTGGTGAATGTGGATGGGATGTGGAGTAAGTGGATTGGATATGCTGGGGAATGTGGATTGGATGTGGAGAATGTGTATGTGATATGGTGGTGAATGTCGATGGGATATGGTGGAGAATGTGAATGAGATGTGGAGAAGGTGTATGGTATATCGTGGAGAATGTGGATGGCATATTGAGAATCTGGATGGTATGTGGAAAATGAGGATGGGATGTGCAGGATTTATGCGATAAAATGGCGAATGTGGATGGGATGTGGATAATTTGGATGCGATATGGTGAATGTGCATGGCATATGGTGGATAATGTTTATGGGATGTAGAGTATGTGGATGGCAGATGGTGGAGAATATGTATAGGTTATGGTGTCACATGTGTATGGGATATGCAGATGTGGATGGGATGTGAAGAATGTGGATGGGATATGGTAGAGGAAGTGCATGGGTTATGGTAGAGAATGATGATGATATAACGTGGAGAATGTGTATGGAATGTGGAGAATGTGGACGATATGTGGAGAATGTGGATGGTATTTGGAGAATATATGGCAAATGATGGAGAATGTGGATGGGATGTGGAGAATGTGTGGGACATGGTGGAAAATGAGGATGGGATGTGGATCAATGTATGGGATATTGTGGAGAATGTATATGGTATGTGTAGAATGTGGATGATATGTGGATAATGTGGATGGTATGTGGAGAATATATGGGAAATGATGGAGAATGTGGATGGGATGTGAGGAATATTTGGGACATGATGAAGAATGTGGATGGCATGTGGATAAAGTGGGTGGGATGTGGAGTATATATGGGATGTTGTGGAAAATGTTGATGTAATGCGGAGAATGTGAATGTGATATGGGGAATGTGTCTGGTAAATGGCTGAGAATTTGTATGGGATGTGGAGAATGTGTATTGAATGTGAAGAATGTGGATTGGATTTGGTGCAGAATGTTTATGGGATGTGGATAATGTGTATGGGAAATGGTGGTGAACGTGGATGGGATGTGGAGAATGTGGATGGTATGTGGAGAATATATGGCATATGATGGACAATGTGGATGGTATGTGGAGAATGTGTGGGATATGGTGGAGAATGAGGATGGGATGTGAAGAATATTTGGGACATGATGAAGAATGTGGATGGCATGTGGATAACGTGGGTGGGATGTGGAGAATATATGGTATATGGTGGAAAATGTGGATGTGATTTGGAGAATGCGAATGGGATATGGGGAATGTGTCTGGTAAATGGCCGAGAATTTGTATGGGATGTGGAGAATGTGGATGGAATTGGGGAAAATGGATGGGATATTTTGGAGGATGGTGATGTGATGTTGAGAATGCAAACGGGATATGGAGTATGTGCATGGTAAATGGGATGTGGAAAATCTGTATGGGAAATGGTGGTGAATGTGGATGGGATGTGGAGTAAGTGGAAGGGATATGCTCGGGAATGTCTATGGGATGTGGAGAATGTGTATGGGATGTGGAGAATGTGGATGGGATATGGAGAATGTGGATGAGATTTGGAGTTTGTAAGTCATATGATGGAGAATGTGTATGGGATGTAGAGAATGTGTATGTGATAGGGTGGAGATGTGGATGAGACATGGAGAATGTGTACGGGATATAATGGAGAATGTGGATGGGACGTGGAAAGTGTGTACGGGACATGATGGAGAATGTGTTTGGGATGTTGAGAATGTATGGGAAATGGTGGAGAATGTGAATGTGATGTGGAGAATATGGCAGGGATATGGAAAATGTGCATGATAAATGGCGGAGAATGTGTATGGGATGTCGAGAATGTGGAATGGATGTGTCGAATGTTCATGGGATGTGGAGTATGTGGATGGGATATGCAAAAATATAAGTGATATGGTGGAGAATGTATATGGGATGTGGAGATTGTGGATGGGATGTGAAGAATGTTTATGGGATATGATGGAGAATGTGAATGGGATGTGGCGAATGTGAACGAATTATGATGGAGAGTGTGTTTGGGATGTGGAGAATGTGGATAGTATATGGTGGAGAATGTGGAAGGGATGTGTAGAATGTTCAGGGGATATGGAATATGTGGATGGTATATGGGAAAACATAAGTTATATAGTGGAGAATGTCTATGGGATGCGGAGAATGTGTATGGGATATATTGGAGATTGTTGATGGGATGTGGAGAATGTGGATGGGATTTGGTCAATGTGCATGGGATGTGGAGAATGCTTTGGATATGGTGGAGAATGTGTATTGGATGTGGAGAATGTGTATCGGATATTGTGGAGAATGTCGATGGGATATGGTGAAGAATGTCTATGAGATGTGGAGAAGGTGTATGGGATATTGTGGAGAATGTGGATGGGATGTTGAGAATCTGGATGGCACGTGGAAAATGAGGATGGGAAGTGCAGAATTTACGCGATATAATGGCGAATGTGGATGGGATGGGGATAATGTGTATGGGAAATGGTGGTGAATGTGGATGGGATGTGGAGTAAGTGGATGGGATATGCTGGGGAATGTGGACTGGATGTGGAGAATGTGTATGGGATATGGTGGAGAATGTCAATGTGATATGGAGGAGAATGTGCATGAGATGTGGAGAAGGTGTATGGGAAATGGTGGTGAATGTGGATGGGATGTGGAGTAAGTGGATGGGATATGCTGGGGAATGTGTATTGGATGTGGAGAATGTGTATCGGATATTGTGGAGAATGTCGATGGGATATGGTGGAGAATGTCTATGAGATGTGGAGAAGGTGTATGGGATATTGTGGAGAATGTGGATGGGATGTTGGGAATCTGGATGGCACGTAGAAAATGAGGATGGGAAGTGCAGAATTTACGCGATATAATGGCGAATGTGGATGGGATGGGGATAATGTGTATGGGAAATGGTGGTGAATGTGGATGGGATGTGGAGTAAGTGGATGGGATATGCTGGGGAATGTGGACTGGATGTGGAGAATGTGTATGGGATATGGTGGAGAATGTCAATGTGATATGGTGGAGAATGTCTATGAGATATGGAGAAGGTGTATGGGATATTGTGGAGAATGTGGATGGGATGTTGAGAATCTGGATGGCACGTGGAAAATGAGGATGGGAAGTGCAGAATTTACGCGATATAATGGCGAATGTGGATGGGATGGGGATAATGTGGATGGGATTATGGTGAATGTGCATGGCATATGGTGGATAATATGTATGTGTTATGGTGTTGCATGTGCATGAGATATCCAGATGTGGATGGGATGTGAAGAATGTGGATGGCATATGGTAGAGGATGTGTCTGGATTACGGTGGAGAATGTTGATGATATATCATGGAGAATGTGTATGGGATGTGGAGAATGTCGATGGGATGTGGAGAATATATATAGGATGTGTAGAATGTGGATGATATGTGGAAAATGTGGATGGGATATGTTGTAGAAAGAGTATGGAATGTGGAGAATGTGGATGGGATGTGGAAAATGTCTATGGGATATGGTAGTTAATGTGTATGGGATGTGGAGAATGTTGATTGAATAAGGTGGAGTATGTGTATGGATTGTGTAGTATGTGGATGGGTTATGGTATAGAATGTGTAGGGAAGTGGAGAATGTGGATTGGATATGTATGGTATGGGATGTGGAGTATGTGAAAGGGATGTTGAGAACATGGGTGAGATATGTTGGAGAATGTGGATAGGATGTGGAGTACGTGGATGAGATGTGGTGGAGTATGTGTATGGATTGTGGAGAATGTGTATGGGATATCGTGGAGAACGTGGATGGGATTTGGTGAATGTGCATGGGATGTGGAGAATGCTTGGGATATGGTGGAGAATGTGTATTGGATGTGGAGAATGTGTTTCAGATATTGTGGAGAATGTCGATGGGATATGGTGGAGAATGTCTATGAGATGTGGAGAAGTTGTATGGGATATTGTGGAGAATGTGGATGGGATGTTGAGAATCTGGATGGCACGTGGAAAATGAGGATGGGATGTGCAGAATTTATGCGATATAATGGCGAATGTGGTTGGGATGGGGATAATGTGTATGGGAAATGGTGGTGAATGTGGATGGGATGTGGAGTAAGTGGATGGGATATGCTGGGGAATGTGGACTGGATGTGGAGAATATGTATGGGATATGGTGGAGAATGTCAAAGTGATATGGTGGAGAATGTGTATGAGATGTGGAGAAGGTGTATGGGAAATGGTGGTGAATGTGGATGGGATGTGGAGTAAGTGGATGGGATATGCTAGGGAATGTGTATTGGATGTGGAGAATGTGTATTGGATATTGTGGAGAATATCGATGGGATATGGTGGAGAATGTGTATTGGATGTGGAGAATGTGTATCAGATATTGTGGAGAATGTCGATGGGATATGGTGGAGAATGTCTATGAGATGTGGAGAAGGTGTATGGGATATTGTGGACAATGTGGATGGGATGTTGATAATCTGGATGGTACGTGGAAAATGAGGATGGTATGTGCAGAATTTATGCGATATAATGGCGAATGTGGATGGGATGGGGATAATGTGGATTGGATATGGTGAATGTGCATGGCATATGGTGGATAATGTTTGTGGGATGTGGAGTATGTGGATGGGAGATGGTGGTGAATATGTATGAGTTATGGTGTTGCATGAGCATGGGATATCCAGATGTGGATGGGATGTGAAGAATGTGGATGGCATATGGTAGAGGATATGCATCGATTATGGTAGAGAATGTTGATGATATATCGTGGAGAATGTGTTTGGAATGTGGAGAATGTGGATGGGATATGGTGGAAACAGAGTATGGGATGTGGAGAATGTCGATGCGATGTGGAGAATATGTATGGGATGTGTAGAATGTTGATGATATGTGGAAAATGTGAATGGGATATGTTGTAGAAAGAGTATGGAATGTGGAGAATGTGGATGGGATGTGGAGAATGGTAATGGAATATGGAGAATGTGTCTGGTAAATGGCTGAGAATTTGTATGTGATGTGGAGAATGTGGATGGGATATGGTAAAATTGGATGGGATAGGTTGGAGAATGTGGATGCGATGTTGAGAATGTATATGGCATATGGAGTATATGCATGGTAAATTGGAGTGTATGTGTATGGGATGTGGAGAATGTGTATGGGAAATGGTGGTAAATGTGGATGGGATGTGGAGTAAGTGTATGGGATATGCTGGGGAATATGGATTGGATGTGGAGAATGTGTATGGGATATGGTGTAGAATGTCAATGGGATATGGTGGAGAATGTGTATGAGATGTCGAGAAGGTGTATGGGATATTGTTGAGTATGTGGATGGGATGTTCACAATCTAGATGGTATGTGGAAAATGAGGATGGGATGTCCAGAATTTATGCGATATAATGGTAAATGTGGATGGGATGTGGATAATGTGGATGGGATATGGCGAATGTGCATGGCATATCATGGATAATGTTTATGGGATGTGGAGTATGTGGATGGGAGATGGTGGTGAATATGTATGAGTTATGGTGTTACATGTGTATGGGATATGTAGATGTGGATGGGATGTGAAGAATGTGGATGGGATATGGTACAGGATGTGTATGGGTTATGGTAGAGAATGTGGATGATATATCGTGGAGAATGTGTATGGAATGTGGAGAATGTGGATGGGATGTGGAGAATGTATGGGATGTGGAGAATGTGGATGATATATGGAGAATGTGGATGGGATATGGTGTAGAAAGAGTATGGAATGTGGAGAATGTGGATGGGATGTGGAAAATGTCTATGGGATATGGTAGTAAATGTGTATGTGATGTGGAGAATGTTGATTGAATATGGTGGAGTATGTGTATGGATTGTGGAGTATGTGGATGGGTTATGGTATAGAATGTGTATGGGAAATGGAGAATGTGGATTGGATATGTATGGTATGGGATGTGGAAAATGTGAAAGGGATGTTGAGAACATGGGTGAGATATGTTGGAGAATGTGGATGGGATGTGGAGTAGATGGATAAGATGTGGTTGAGTATGTGTATAGATTGTGGAGAATGTGTATGGGATATAGTGGAGAACGTGGATGGGATTTGGTCAATGTGCATGGGATGTGGAGAATGCATGGGATATGGTGGAGAATGTGTATGGGATGTGGAGAATTTGGATGAGATGTGGTGAATATATGGGGTATGTTGGAGAATGTCGATGGGATATGGAGAATGTACATGTGATATGGTGGGGTGTATGTTTGGGATATGGAGGAGAATGTGTATGGGATTTGGAGAATGTGTATGGGATATGGTGTAAAATGTGTATGCGATGTGTAAAATATGTATGGGATATGGAAAATGTGGATGGGATATGGTATAGAATGTGTGTGTAACGTGGAGATTGTGGATGGGATATAGTTGAGAATGTGGATTGGATGTGGAGAATGTGTATGGAATGTGGAAGATGTTTATGGGATATAGAGTATGTGCATGTGATATGTGCAGAATGTGTAATGGTTGTGGGGCATTTGGATGGGATATGGTGGAGAATGTGTATGGGATGCGCAGAATATGTATAGGATATGGTGGATCATGTGGATGAGATATTTGTAAAATGCTTATGGGATATGGAGAATGTGAATGATACATGGTGCAGAATATACGGTGGTGAATATGTAAGCGATATGGTGGATAATGTGTTTGGGATGTGTAGAAATGTGGATGGGATATGGTGGAGAATGTATTTGAGATATGGAAAATGTGTATGCCATGTGGAGTATATGTATGGGATATGGTGGAGAATGTGTATGGTAGGTGGAGAATCTGGATGGGATGAGTAGAATTTGTAAGGTATATGGAGATTTTGGATGGGATATGGTGGAGTATGTGGATGGGATGTGGAGAATGTGTATGGGACATGGTGGAGAATGTATTTGGGATATGAAAAATGTATATGGGATGTGGAAAATGTGGAAGGAATTTGGAAAATGTGTATGGGATATGGTGGTGAATGTGTATGCAATGTGGAGAATCTGGATTGGATATTGTGCAGAATGTATATGGTATGTGGAGAATGTGAAAGGTATATTGAGAATGTGAGTGAAATGTGGTGTAGGTGGATGGGATATGGTGGACGAAGTATATGGATTATGGGGAATGTGTATGGGATATGGTGGAGAATGTGTATGGGATATGGAGGAGAATTTGGTTGGGATGCTCAGAATGTGAATAGAATGTGGAATATGTGAGTGGGATATGATAGAGGATGTGTATGGGACATGGTGGAGAATGTGTATGGGATTTTGAAAATGCTTTTGGTATGTGGAGAATGTGAATGTTATATGGTGCAGAATATATGGTGGTGAATATGTAAGGGATATGGTGTAAAATGTATTTGGGATGTGAAAAATGTATATGGGATGTGGAAAATGTGGATGGGATGTGGAAAATGTGTATGGGATATGATGAAAAATATATTTGGGATGTGGAAAATGTATATGGGATGTGGAAAATGTGGATTAGATTTGGTGCAGAATATATGGTGGTGAATAAGTAAGGGATATGGTCGATAATGTGTTTGGGATGTGTAGAATGTGGATGGGATATGGTGGAGGATGTGTATGGTAGTTGGAGTATCTGGATGGGATGTCGAGATTGTGGATGGAAGTGTATGAGATAAGCAATAGAATTTTATGGGATATGGTGGACATGTTTATGGCAAATGGAAATATTGTAGAATGACGATGGGATATGAAGAATGTACATGTGATATGGTGGGGAATGTGTCTGGGATATGGAGGAGAATGTGTATGGGATTTGGAGAATGTGTATGGGATATGGTGTAAAATGTGTATGGGATATTGTCTTGGGTAAACTTGTACCTCTCACTTTGTTCGTTTTAGATTGGTCACAGTGTTTGAGCTACCGAAAGAAAACAGAGACACACACCGAGAGCAGTTCAGTCTACACAAATGTTTATTACAAATTAAAAGCAAGTTTCAAACTACAATATGCAAGCCCTGCCTAATCATACTTAACAACTTCTGGACTGGTCCCAACTGCCAAAGCGTGGCAATGACGGCACACTTAACATAACAATTACAGCACGGAAACAGGCCATTAGGCCCTTCTAGTCCGCACCGAACCAAACACCCCTTTCTAGTCCCACCTCCCTGCACAATGCCCATAACCCTCCATCTTCTTCTCATCCATATACCTGTCCAACCTTTTCTTAAATAATACAATTGACTTGTAGTAGGTTGCCGGGGCGCCGGTAGCAGCTTCTTCACCTCCCCCGACCGGGACGTTGCTCAGACTCTGGCTGTTCTTCCTTCTTGACAAGGGATGTTCCCATCCCTCGGAGAGTCTAAACTTCAGAAGCAGGACCACAGGCTTATATACCCCAAAAACAATTAATCATGCACCCACTCCCTCTAACATTTGTCAGTCAAAATCAAAGCTGAGCATACTATTCTACAATTTAGAAGATTAATTATTATGGAACCAGGATGCTATGATATCCTGCTTTATCTCATAGATACAAAGACTTATTGAAACTTCTAAGGCTTTGCAATGCCATGATATACTACATTTAGGAAAGAACAATTAGTCATGCGCCTACTCCTTCTAAGATTTGTCAGTCAAAATCAAAGCTGAGCATACTATTCTACAATTTAGAAGATTGATTATTATGGAACCAGGATGCTAAGATTTCCTGGTTTATCTCGTAGATACAAAGACTCATTAAAACTTCTTGAGCAAGACAGGTTGTTACCAATTCGTCAATTTCAGAGTGTCGTATTTGACAACTGCTTTCCCTAGGCCTCACAGTGGAATTCCATTTCAAAGTGTATCTTCAGATAAATCCCCATGGCTGAGTTTAATTACATCTGTTAATTCTGAAAGTAAGGTGACCTGAGTGTGGCCCCAGTGTCGACAGTTTCACATAAGCAAACAAGCATCTGAGCACATGGTTTTAATCCTCCATTACATTCCACCCCTTGGTCACAATCTGTCATTTGCGAGGCCCAACCAGTATTTGAGTACAGAGGGAATGAAAAAGAGAAATCAAAACAACAACAATTACAAAGATAAGCAATGATGAGAGCAACCAACGGAGGATAGTGTGGCCCACTCCCCCAAATGTAGCAGTCAGACATGAGAAAGGATTCCACCCGAAGCTCATACTGTCCTTATGGGCCACAGTACCCAGACGCTGAAGCTCACGAAGAGATTTGGAAACATGCTGAACAATATTAGAAACATTACTGGATACATCAGGGACAAATGAGCAACATTCAGAGTCGACAACGGCGCATGTGCCACCTTGTTTTGCTAAAAGAAAATCCAGGGCCATACGGTTCTGTAAGGCCACCGTCCTAACTGCAGAGAGTTCGTGATTAAGGTCATCCAGGCCCCGATTAACAGATGAAAGGGCGAAGGATGTCTCATTGGCAATAGAGCTCATTAGATTATATAATTTATGAACCTCTCGGGAAAGGCGAACAACGCCGTAACCTGGGATAGGGGCGCCAAAGAAAGGTTTGGCACCTGAAAGGGCACGTCCATGCTGCAGGACAGGGGACACACGCATAAGGGAGGGATGGTTCTGTAAACGGGAAATATGATGCATGTAGGGGACAGCATATGCCAGGTAGCAGCAACCACCCCAGGAAAGGGGTAGCCATGCGTAGGCGCGGGACCCACACACCCAATATGTTCCATTCATTGGGTGCTTGGAAATAAAAGAAGAATATGCTGGACAATCAGTGTATCCCAAAACATCAGCAGACCTATTAGTGAACTTACAGAAGCAGACAGAACCCTTCACGTGTCAAGAAACGGTAAAATGGGGGGGGTACCATATTATAAGGTGGGGTCGGTATATGCCATCCTTGAAAAATACCCAAAATGTCACGTATATTAAAAAACTGGGCCTCCTCAGGCGCAGGCTCGGTTTCATCAATTTGAACCCTGCCTGTGGAGGTATCAAAATATTTCCATGCAGCAACCTCTTTCCGGGTGAAAGGGATGGGGATCATGGGAATACCTGAACCGGAATACAAAGGGCCTATAGTACCAACCCAACAATCAGAAACATTCAATCGGTGAGCATACGCATAGGAAACATGAAGGAAGGAATTGTCGGACAAATTTGGAGGAATGTTTGATGATGAAGGCCACCAATCCTTCACAGACCCGGAATCCACCCACCATTTAGTTACAGATGGTGCAGAGGCATTTCAGGATGCAAAATGGATACATACACGATCATCACAGAAGTCGGGGGCGACTCCATCAGTCATTCCATCCGCAAACAAAACAAAGGAACCGTGATCGGCAATAACATATTTATACAAGCTGCACCTGAGGCGGGTGACCGAGGACTTCTTTGGTGTAACGCATTGGGCCGTGTCCCCCACAGACAATTCCTTGGGAACGTCTTCCACATTGCAAATCCAATTGCTGGCACCAAAGCAGCTGTTAAGCCAGATCAACAAGAAAACAGGACAGAGAACCTGGAACAAAGAATTCTGACACAAGTCACTCACGAGTATGTGGATGGGATATGGTGGAGAATGTGTTTGGGATATGAAAAATGTATATGGGATGTGGAAAATGTGTATGGGATATGGGGGTGAATGTGTATGCAATGTGGAGAATCTGGATTGGATATAATGGAGAATGTATATGGTATGTGGAGAATGTGAAAGGTATGTTGAGAATGTGGGTGAGATGTGGTGTAGGTGGATGGGATATGGTGGAGTATGTGTATGGATTGTGGGGAATGTGTACGGGATACAGTGGAGAATGTGCATGGGATATGGAGGAGAATGTGGTTGGGATGTTCAGAATGTGGATCGAATGTGGAATATGTGTGTGGGATATGATGGAGGATGTGTATGGGACATGGTGGAGAATGTGCATGGGATTTTGAAAATGCTTTTGGTATGTGGAGAATGTGAATGTTATTTGGTGCAGAATATATTGTGGTGAATATGTAAGGGATATGGTGGATAATGTGTTTGGGATGTGTAGAATGTAGATGGGATGTGGAAAATGTGGATGGGATGTGGAAAATGTGTATGGGATATGGTGTAAAATGTATTTGGGATGTGAAAAATGTATATGGGATGTGGAAAATGTGGATGGGATTTGGAAAATGTGTATGGGATATGGTGGTGAATGTGTATGCGATGTGGAGAATGTGGATTGGATGTTGTGGAGAATGTATATGGTATGTGGAAAATGTGAAAGGGATGATGAGAATGTGGGTGAGATGTTGAGTATGTGGATGAGATATGGTGGAGTATGTGTATGGATTGTGGAGAATGTGAAAGAGATGTGGAGAATGTGTATGGGATATGGTGGAGAATGTGGATGGGAATTTGTGAATGTGCATGGGATGTGGAAAATGTATTGGATATCTTGGAGAATGTGGATGGGATGTGGGTAATGTGCATGGGCTGTTCAGAATGTATGGGTCATGTTGCAGAATGTGCATGAGACATGTTGGAGAATGTTCATTGAAAGTGGAGATTTTATTAGATAGAGTGGAGAATGTGGTTGGGATGTGAAGAGGTTGATGTGATACGGTGGAGAATGTGTATGAGATATGGAGGAGAATGTGGATGGGATGTGCAGAATGTGGATGGAATATCGAATATTTGTATGGGATATGATGGAGGTTGTGTATAGGACATGGTGGAGAAGGTGTATGGGACTTTGAAAATGTTTTTGGTATGTAGAGAATGTGAATGTTATATGGTGCAGAACATATGGTGGTGAATATGTAAGGGATATGGTGGATAATGTGTTTGGGATGTGTAGAAATGTGGATGGGATATGGTGGAGAATGTGGATGGAATGTGGAAAAAGTGTATGGGATAAGCAATAGAATATGTATGGGATATGGTGGACATGTGTATGTCAAATGGAAATGCTTATGCGATGTGAAGAATGTGGATGGTATATGGTGCAGAATATTTGGTGGTGAATGTATATGGAATGTGGAGAATGTGTATGGGATTTGGAGAATGTGTATGGGATATGGTGAAAAATGTGTATGGGTTGTGGAAAATATGTATGGGATATGAAAAATGTATATGGTATATACCATATGGTATATGGTATAGAATGTGTGTGTAACATGGAGATTGTGGATGGGATGAGGTGGAGAATGTGGATGGGATGTCGATAATGTTAATGACATATGCAGAATGTTTCGGACATGGTGGAGAAAGTGGACGGCATGTGGATAATGTAAAGGGATTGGAGAATATATGGTATAGAGTGGAGAATCTGGATGGGATGTGGAGAATGTATGGGATACAGTGGAGAATGTGGATGTGATGTGGAGAATGGTAATGGGATATGGAGAATGTGTCTGGTAAATGACTGAGAATTTGTATGTGATGTGGAGAATGTGGATGGGATATGGGAAAATTGGATGGGATAGGTTGGAAAATGTGGATGCGATGTTGAAAATGTAAATGGGATATGGAGAATATGCATGGTAAATTGGTGTGTATGTGTATGCGATGTGGTGAATGTGTATGGGATACGGAGGAGAATGTCGATGGGATATCGTGGAGAATGTGTATGAGATGTGGAGAACGGATATTGTGGACAATGTGGATGGGATGTTGAGAATCTGGATGGTATGTGGAAAATAAGGATGGGATGTGCAGAATTTATGCGATATAATGGCGAATGTGGATGGGATGTGGATAATGTGGATGGGATATGGTGAATGTGCATGGCATATGGTGGATAATGTTTATGGGATGTGGAGTATGTGGATGGGAGATGGTGGTGAATATGTGTGAGTTATAGTCTTGCATGTGCATGGGATATGGAAATGTGGATGGGATGTGAAGAATGTGCATGGGATATGGTAGAGGATGTGTATGTGTTATGTTAGAGAATGTTGATGATATATTGTGGAGAATGTTTATGGAATGTGGAGAATGTTGATGGGATATGGTGGAGAAAGAGTATGGGATGTGGAGAATATGGATGGGATGTGGAGAATATGTATGGTATGTGGAAAATGTGGATGATATGTGGAGAATGTGGATGGGATATGGAAAATGTGTATGGGATATGGTATGGAGAATGTTGATTGAATATGGTGGAGTATGTGTATGGATTGTGGAGTATGTGGATGTGTTATGGTATAGAATGTGTATGGGAAATTGAGAATGTGGATTGGATATATATGGTATTGCATGTGGAGAATGTGAAAGGGATGTTGAGAACATGGGTGAGATATGTTGGAGAATGTGGATGGGATGTGGGTAATGTGCGTCGGATGTGCAGAATATATGGGTCATGTTGCAGAATGTGCATCAGACATGGTGGAGAATGTTCATGGAAAGTGGAGAATTTATTAGATAGAGTAGAGAATGTGGTTGGGATGTGAAGAAGGTTGATGGGATACGGTGGAGAATGTGTATAGGATATGGAGGAGAATGTGGATGTGATGTGCAGAATGTGGATGGAATATCGAATACTTGTATGGGATATGATGGAGGTTGTGTATAGGACATGGTGGAGAAGGTGTATGGGACTTTGAAAATGTTTTTGGTATGTGGAAAATGTGAATGTTATATGGTGCAGAATATATGGTGGTGAATATGGATTGGATATCGTGGATAATGTGTTTGGGATGTGTAGAAATGTGGATGAGATATGGTGGAGAATGTGGATGGAATGTGGAGAGCATGAATGGGATGTGCAGAATGTGTATGGAATGTGAAGAATGTGGATTGGATATGGTGGAGAATGTGGATGGGATGTGGAGAATGTGTATGTGATATTGTGGAGAAAGTAATTGGGATGTGAAAAATGTATATTGGATGTGGAAAATGTGGATGGGATTTGGAAAATGTGTATGAGATATGAGCCCACCTCACTGACAAAAGGCAAAGGAGGAAAAACCCAACACCCAACCCCAACCAACCAATTTTCCCTTGCAACCGCTGCAATCGTGTCTGCCTGTCCCGCATCGGACTGGTCAGCCACAAACGAGCCTGCAGCTGACGTGGACTTTTTACCCCCTCCATAAATCTTCGTCCGCGAAGCCAAGCCAAAGAAATGAGATATGGTGGTGAATGTGTATGCGATGTGGAGAATGTGGATTGGATGTTGTGGAGAATGTATATGGTATGTGGAAAATGTGAAAGGGATGATGAGAATGTGGGTGAGATGTTGAGTATGTGGATGAGATATGGTGGAGTATGTGTATGGATTGTGGAGAATGTGAAAGAGATGTGGAGAATGTGGATGGGAATTTTTGAATGTGCATGGGATGTGGAAAATGTATTGGATATCTTGGAGAATGTGGATGGGATGTGGGTAATGTGCGTCGGATGTTCAGAATGTATGGGTCATGTTGCAGAATGTGCATGAGACATGGTGGAGAATGTTCATTGAAAGTGGAGAATTTATTAGATAGAGTAGAGAATGTGGTTGGGATGTGAAGAGGTTGATGGGATACGGTGGAGAATGTGTATGAGATATGGAGGAGAATGTGGATGGGATGTGCAGAATGTGGATGGAATATCGAATATTTTTATGGGATATGATGGAGGTTGTGTATCGGACATGGTGGAGAAGGTGTATGGGACTTTGAAAATGTTTTTGGTATGTAGAGAATGTGAATGTTATATGGTGCAGAATATATGGTGGTGAATATGTAAGGGATATGGTGGATAATGTGTTTGGGGTGTTTAGAAATGTGGATGGGATATGGTGGAGAATGTGGATGGAATGTGGAGAATGTGAATGAGATGTGGAGAATGTGTATGGCATGTGGAGTATGTGGATGGGATATGGTGGAGGATGTGTATGGAATGTGGAGAAAGTGTATGGGATAAGCAATAGAATATGTATGGGATATGGTGGACATGTGTATGTCAAATGGAAATGCTTATGCGATGTGAAGAATGTGGATGGTATATGGTGCAGAATATTTGGTGGTGAATGTATATGGAATGTGGAGAATGTGTATGGGATTTGGAGAATGTGTATGGGATATGGTGAAAAATGTGGACGGGATACGGAAAATTTATATGGGATATGGAAAATATGGATGGTATATGGTTTAGAATGTGTGTGTAACATGGAGATTGTAGATGGGATGAGGTGGAGAATGTGGATGGGATGTCGATAATGTTAATGAGATATGCAGAATGTTTGGGACATGGTGGAGAAAGTGGACGGCATGTGGATAATGTAGAAGGGATTGGAGAATATATGGTATAGAGTGGAGAATCTGAATGGGATGTGGAGAATGTATGGGATACAGTGGAGAATGTGGATGTGATGTGGAGAATGGTAATGGGATATGGAGAATGTGTCTGGTAAATGGCTGAGAATTTGTATGTGATGTGGATAATGTGGATGGGATATGGGAAAATTGGATGGGATAGGTTGGAAAATGTGGATGCGATGTTGAAAATGTAAATGGGATATGGAGAATATGCATGGTAAATTGGTGTGTATATGTATGCGATGTGGTGAATGTGTATGGGATACGGAGGAGAATGTCGATGGGATATCGTGGAGAATGTGTATGAGATGTGGAGAAGGGATATTGTGGACAATGTGGATGGGATGTTGAGAATCTGGATGGTATGTGGAAAATGAAGATGGGATGTGCAGAATTTATGTGATATAATGGCGAATGTGGATGGGATGTGGATAATGTGGATGGGATATGGTGAATGTGCATGGCATATGGTGGATAATGTTTATGGGATGTGGAGTATGTGGATGGGAGATGGTGGTGAATATGTGTGAGTTATAGTCTTGCATGTGTATGGGATATGGAGATGTGGATGGGATGTGAAGAATGTGGATGGGATATGGTAGAGGATGTGTATTTGTTATGTTAGAGAATGTTGATGATATATTGTGGAGAATGTTTATGGAATGTGGAGAATGTTGATGGGATATGCTGGAGAAAGAGTATGGGATGTGGAGAATATGGATGGGATGTGGAGAATATGTATGGTATGTGAAAAATGTGGATGATATGTGGAGAATGTGGATGGGATATGGTGTGGAAAGAGCATGGAATGTGGAGAATGTGGATGGGATATGGAAAATGAGTATGGGATATGGTATGGAGAATGTTGATTGAATATGGTGGAGTATGTGTATGGATTGTGGAATATGTGGATGTGTTATGGTATAGAATGTGTATGGGAAATTGAGAATGTGGATTGGATATATATGGCATTGCATGTGGAGAATGTGAAAGGGATGTTGAGAACATGGGTGAGATATGTTGGAGAATGTGGATGGGATGCGGAGTAGGTGGATGAGATGTGGTTGAGTATGTGTATAGATTGTGGAGAATTTGTATGGGATATAGTGGAGAACATGGATGGGATTTGGTGAATGTGCAGGCGATGTGGAGAATGCATGGGATATGGTGGAGAATGTGTATGGGATGTGGAGAATTTGGATGGGATGTGGTGAATATATGGGATATCTTGGAGAATGTCGATGGGATATGGAGAATGTACACATGATATGGTGGGAATTGTGTATGGGATATGGAGGAGAATGTGTATGGTATTTGGAGAATGTGTATAGGATATGGTGTAAAATGTGTATGGGATGTGGAAAATATGTATGGGAAATGGAAAATGTGGATGGTATATGGTATGCAAGGTGTGTGTAACGTGGAGATTGTGGATGTGATATGGTTGAGAATGTCGATTGGATGTGGAGAATGTGTATGGAATGTGAAGAAAGTGGATTGGATATGGTGCAGAATGTGTATGGGATGTGGAAAATGTTTATGGGATGTAGAGAATGTGCATGCGAAATGTGCAGAATGTGTAAGGGTTGTGGAGCATGTGGATGGGATATGGTGGAGTATGTGGATGGGATGCGGAGAATATGTATGGGATATGGTGGAGCATGTGGATGAGATATGTTGAAAATGCTTATGGGATGTGGAGAATGTGAATGGTATATGGTGCAGAATATATGGTGGAGAATATGTAAGGGATATGGTGGATAATGTGTTTGGATTGTGTGGAATGTGTATGGGTTACGGTGGAGAATGTGTATGGGATATGGAGGAGAATGTGGTTGGGATGTTCAGAATGTAGATGCAATGTGGAATATGTGTGTGAGATATGATGGAGGATGTGTATGCGACATGGTGGAGAATGTGTATGGGATTTTGAAAATGATTTTGGTATGTGGAGAATGTGAATGTTATATGGTACAGAATATATGGTGGTGAATATGGATTGGATGTTGTGGATAATGTGTTTGGGATGTGTAGAAATGTGGATGAGATATGGTGGAGAATGTGGATGGAATGTGGAGAACATGAATGGGATGTGCAGAATGTGTATGGAATGTGAAGAATGTGGATTGGATATGGTGGAGAATGTGGATGGAATGTGGAGAATGTGAATGAGATGTGGAGAATGTGTATGGCATGTGGAGTATTTGGATGGGATATGGTGGAGAATGAGTATGTTAGGTGGAGAATCTGGATGGGATGTGGAGAATGTGTATGGCATATGGAGATTCTGGACAGGATATGGCGGAGAATGTGGATGAAATGTGGAGAATGTGAATGAGATGTGCAGAATGTGTATGGAATGTGAAGAATATGGATTGGATATGGTGGAGAATGTGGATGGGATGTGGAAAATGTGTATGGGATATGGTGTAAAATGTATTTGGGATGTGAAAAATGTATATGGGATGTGGAAAATGTGGATGGGGTTTGGAAAATGTGTATGGGATATGGTGGTGAATGTGTATGCGATGTGGAGAATGTGGATTGGATATAGTGGAGAATGTGTATGGTATGTGGAGAATGTGAAAGGTATGATGAGAATGTGGGTGAGATGTTGAGTAGGTGGATGAGATATGGTGGAGTATGTGTATGGATTGTGGAGAATGTGAAAGAGATGTGGAGAATGTGGATGGGAATTTTTGAATGTGCATTGGATGTGGAGAATGTATTGGATATGTTGGAGAATGTGGATGGGATGTGGGTAATGTGCGTCGGATGTGCAGAATATATGGGTCATGTTGCAGAATGTGCATCAGACATGGTGGAGAATGTTCATGGAAAGTGGAGAATTTATTAGATAGAGTGGAGAATTTGGTTGGGATGTGAAGAAGTTTGATTGGATACAGTGGAGAATGTGTATGGGATATGGAGGAGAATGTGGATGGGATGTGCAGAATGTGGATGGAATATCGAATACTTGTATGGGATGTGATGGAGGTTGTGTATAGGATATGGTGGAGAAGGTGTATGGGACTTTGAAAATGTTTTTGGTATGTGGAGAATGTGAATGTTATATGGTGCAGAATATATGGTGGTGAATATGTAAGGGATATGGTGGATAATGTGTTTGGGATGTGTAGAAATGTGGATAGTATATGGTGGACAATGTGGATGGAATGTGGAGAATGTGAATGAGGTGCAGAATATGTATGGCATGTGGAGTATGTGGATGGGATATGGTGGAGAATGTGTATGATAGGTGGAGAATCTGGATTGGATGTGGAGAATGTGTATGGGATATGGTGGAGAAAGTATTTGGGATGTGCAAAATGTATATGGGATGTGGAAAATGTGGATGGGATATGGAACATGTGTATGGGATATGGTGCTAAATGTGTATGCGATGTGAAGAATGTGAATTGGATATTGTGGAGAATGTATATGGTATGTGGAGAATGTGAAAGGAATGTTGGGAATGTGGGTGAGATGTGGAGAAGGTTGTTGAGATATGGTGGAGTATGTGTATGGATTGTGGAGAATTTGAATGAGATGTGGAGAATGTGTATGGGATATAGTGGAGCATGTGGATGGGAATTTGTGAATGTGCATGGGATGTGGATAATGTATTGGATATGTTGAAGAATGTGGATGGGATGTGGGAAATGTGCATTAGATGTACAGAATGTATGAGACATGTTGTAGAATGTGCATCGGAAATGGTGGAGAATGTTCATGGAATGTGGAGAATTTATTGGATAGAGTGGAGAATGTGGTTGGGATGTGAAGAAGGTTGATGGCATACGGTGGAGAATGTGTATGGGATATGGAGGAGAATGTGGATGGGATGTGCAGAATGTGGATGGAATGTGGAATATGTGTATGGGATATGATGGAGGATGTGTATAGGACATGGTGCAGAAGGTGTATGGGATTTTTAAAATGCTTAAGATATGTGGTGAATGTGAATGTTATATGGTACAGAATATATGCTGGTGTATAGGTAAGGGATATGTTGGATAATGTGTTTGGGATGTGTGGAAATGTTAATGGGATATGGTGGTGAATCTGTATGGGATGTGGAGAATGATTATGGGATATGGTGGAGAATGTGTTTGAGATATGGAAAACGTGTATGGCATGTGGAGCATGTGGATGGGATATGGTGGAGAATGTGGATGGCATGTGGAGAATGTGTATGGGATATGGTGGAGCATGTGGTTGGAATATATGGAAAATGCTTATGGGATGTGGAGAATGTAAATGGTATATGTGCAGAATATATGGTGGTGAATATGTAAGGGATATGGTAGATAATGTGTTTGGGATGTGTAGAATGTGGATGGGATATCATGGAGAATGTGTATGGTATGTGGAGTGTCTGGATTGGATGTCGAGAATGTGTATGGTATATGGAGAATGTGGATGGGATATGGCGGAGTATGTAGATGGAATGTGGAGAATGTGTATGGGATATGCAATAGAATATGAATGGGATATGGTGGACAATGTGTATTGGAAATGGAAAATGTTTATGGGATGTGAAGAATGTGGATGGTATATCATGCAGAATATATAGTGGTGAATGTGTATGTAATGTGGAGAACCTGTATGGGATATGGTATAGAATGTGTATGGGATATGGAGGGGAATGTGTATGGGATGTGGAAAATGTGGATAGGATGTAGAGAATATGTATGGGATGTGGAGAATATGGATTGAATACGGTGGAGTATGTGTATGGATTGTGGAGTATGTGGATATGTTATGGTATAGAATGTGTATGGGAAATGGTGAATGTGGATTGGATATGCATGGTATGGGATGTGGAGAATATGAAAGGGATGTTGAGAACATGGGTGAGATGTGTTGGAGAATGTGGATGGGATGTTGAGTAGGTGGATGAGATTTGGTGGAGTATGTGTATAGATTGTGGAGAATGTGTATGGGATATAGTGGAGAAAGTGGATGGGATTTGGTGAATGTGCATGGGATATGGTGGAGAATGTGTATGGGATGTGAAGAATTTGCATGGGATGTGGAGAATATATGGGATATGTTGGGGAATGTCGATGGGATATGGAGAATGTACATGTGATATGGTGGGGAATGTGTATGGGATATGGAGGGGAATGTGTATGGGATTTGGAGAATGTGTATGGGATATGGTGAAAAATGTGGACGGGATACGGAAAATTTATATGAGATATGGAAAGTATGGATAGTATATGGTTTAGAATGTGTGTGTAACATGGAGATTGTAGATGGGATGTGGTGCAGAATGTGGATGGGATGTGGAGAATATATGGGATATGGTGGAAAATGTGGATGTAATGTGGAGAATGCGAATGGGATATGGGGAATGTGTATGGTAAATGGCTGAGAATTTGTATGGGATGTGAACAATGTGGATAAAATTGGGGAAATTGGATGGGATATGTTGGAGAATGATGATGTGATGTTGAGAATGTGAACGGGATATGGAGAATGTGCATGGTAAATTGCGGTGAATGTGTATGGGATGTGTAAAATGTGTATGGGAAATGGTGGAGAATGTGTATGGGATGTGGAGAATGTGAATGGGATATGGAGAATGTGGATGAGATTTTTAGATTGTAAGGGATATTATGGAGAACGTGTATGGGATGTAGAGAATGTGTATGTGATATGATGTAGAATGTGGATGGGACGTGGGGAATTTGTACGTGATATGATGGAGAATGTGGATGGGATGTGGAGAGTGTGTACACGATATGATGGAGAATGTGTTTGGAATGTGGAGAATGTGGATAGGATATGGTGGAGAATGTATGTGATATGGTGGTGAATATGGATGTGATGTGGAGAATATGGCTGGGATATGGAAAATGTGCATGTTAAATGACGGAGAATATGGGATGTCGAGAATGTGGAAGGGATGTGTAGAACGTTCATGGGATGCGGAGTATGTGGATGGGATATGGTAAAACATAAGTGATATGGTGGAGAATTTCTATGGAATGTGGAGAATGTGTATGGGATATGGTGGAGATTGTGGATGGGATGTGGAGAATGTGGATGATATGTGGAGAAAGTGGATGGTATGTGGAGAATATATGGGATATGATGGAGAATGTGCATGGTATGTGGAGAATGTATGGGAAATGGTGGGGAATGTGGATGGGGTGTGGATGAATGTATGGGATATTCTAGTGAATGTGTATGGAATGTGGAGATTGTGGATGGGATATGCTAGAGAGTGTGGATTGGATGTGGAGAATGTGTATGGGATATTGTGGAGAATGTCGATGGAATGTGGTGGAGAATGTGGATGGGATT
This sequence comes from Narcine bancroftii, assembly GCF_036971445.1. NCBI lineage: Eukaryota > Metazoa > Chordata > Chondrichthyes > Torpediniformes > Narcinidae > Narcine > Narcine bancroftii. Next base: position 42,380,987 of record NC_091480.1, on the reverse strand, counting down.
ATGAGAATCTGGATGGTATGTGGAAAATGAGGATGGGATATGCAGAATTCATGCGATATAATGGCGAATGTGGATGGCATGTGGATAATGTGGATGGGATATGGTGAATGTGCATGGCATATGGTGGATAATGTTTATGGGATGTGGAGTATGTGGATGGGAGATGCAGGAGAATATGTATGGGTTATGGTGTCGCATGTGTATGGGATATGGAGATGTGGATGGGATGTGAAGCATGTGGATGGATATGTTAGAGGATGTGTATGGGTTATGGTAGAGAATGTTGATGATATATCGTGTAGAATATGTATGGAATGTGGAGAATGTGGATGGGATATGTTGGAAAAAGCGTATGGGATGTGGAGAATGTGGATGGGATGTCGAGAATATGTATGGGATGTAGAGAATGTGGATGATATGTGGAAAATGTGGATGGTATGTCAAGAATATATGGGATATGATGGAGAATGTGGATGGTATGTGGAGAATGTATGGGAAATGCTGGGGAATGTGGATGGGGTGTGGATGAATGTATGGGATATTGTGGTGAATGTGTATGGGATGTGGAGAATGTATGGTATATGGTGGAGAATGTGGAAGGGATGTCGATAATCTGGATGGGATGTGGAGAATATAAGGGATATGGTGGAGAATGTTGATGGCATGAGTATAATGTAGAATGGATGTGGAGAATATATGGGATAGAGTGGAGAATGTGGATGGGATGTGGAGAATATATGGGATAGAGTGGAGAATGTGGATGGGATGTGGAGAATGTATGGGATATAGTGGAGAATGTGGATGTGATGTTGAGAATTTAAATGGGATATGGAGAATGTGCATGGTAAATTGGAGTGGATGTGTATGGGATGTGGAGAATGTGTATGTGAAATGGTGGTGAATGTGGATGGGATGTGGAGTAAGTGGATGGGATATGCAAGGGAATGTGGATTGGATGTGGAGAATGTTTATGGGATATGGTGGAGAATGTCGATGGGATATGGTGGAGAATGTGAAAGAGATGTGGAGAAGGTGTATGGGATATCGTGGAGAATGTGGATGGGATGTTGAGAATCAGGATGATATGTGGAAAATGAGGATGGGATGTGCAGAATTTATGCGATATAATGGTGAATGTGGATGGGATGTGGATAATGTGGATAGAATATGGTGAATGTGCATGACATATGGTGGATAATGTTTACAGGATGTGGAGTATTTGGATGGGAGATGGTGGAGAATTGTTTGAGTTATGGAGTCGCATGTGTATGGGATATGGAGATGTGGATGGGATGTGAAGAATGTGGATGGGATATGGTAGAAGATGTGTTTGGGTTATGGGAGAGAATGTTGATGATATATCGTGGAGAATGTGTATGGAATGTGGAGAATATGGATGGGATATGGTGGAGAAAGATTATGGGATGTGGAGAATGTGGATGGGATGTGGAGAATATGTATGGAATGTGGAGAATGTGGATGATATGTGGAGAATGTGGATAGTATATGGTGGAGAAAGAATATGAGATGTGGAGAATGTGGATGAATATGGTGGAGTATGTGTATGGATTATGGAGTATCTGGATGGGTTATGGTATAGAATGTGTATGGGAAATGGAGAATGTGGATTGGATATGTATGGTATGGGATGTGGAGAATGTGAAAGGGATGTTGAGAACATGGGTGATATATGTTGGAGAATGTGGATGGGATGTGGAGTAGGTGAATGAGAGGTGCTGGAGTATGTGTATGGATTGTGGAGAATGTGTATGGGATATAGTGGAGAACATGGATGGGATTTGGTGAATGTGCATAGGATGTGGAGAATGCATGGGATATGTTGGAGAATGTCGATGGGATATGGAGCATGTACATGTGATATGGTGGGGAATGTGTATGGGATATGTTGAAAAATGTCTATGGGATTTGGAAAATATGTATGGGATATAGAAAATGTGGATGGGATATGGTATAGAATGTGTGTGTAATGTGGAGATTGTGGATGGGCTATGTTGGAGAATGTGGATTGGATGTGGAGAATGTGTATGGAATGTGAAGAATGTGGATTGAATATGGTGCATAATGTGTATGGGATGTGGCAAATGGTTATGGGATGTAGTGAATATGCATGGGATATGTGCAGGATGTGTAACGGTTGTGGAGCATGTGGATGGGTTATAGTGGAGAATGTGGATGGGATGTGCAGAATGTGTGGGATATGGAGAATATATCGGATACGATGGAGAATGTGGATGGGATGTAGAGAATGTATGGTATATGGTGGAGAATGTGAAAGGGATGTCGATAATGTGGATGGGATATGCAGAATGTTTGGGACATGGTGGAGAATGTGGATGGCATGTGGATAATGTGGATGGGATGTGGAGAATATAAGGGATATGGTGAAGAATGTTGATGGCATGTATATAATGTAGAAGGGATGTGTAGAATATATGGGATAGAGTGGAGAATGTGGGTGGGATGTGGATAATGTATGGGATATTATGGAGAATGTGGATGTGATGTCGAGAATGTGAATGGGATATGGAGAATGTGTTTGGTAAATGGCTGAGAATTTCTATGGGATGTGGAGAATGTGGATGGGATATGGGGAAATTGGATGGGACATGTGGGAGTATGTGGATGTGATGTTGAGAATGTAAATGGGATATGGAGAATGTGCATGGTAAATTGCAGTGGATGTGGAGAATGTGTATGGGAAATGGTGGATAATGTGTTTGGGATGTGTAGAAATGTGGATGGGATATGGTGGAGAATGTGTATGGTTTGTGGAGAATCTTGATGGGATGTGGAGAATGTGTATGGCATATGGAGAAAGTGGATGGGATATGGTGGAGAATGTATTTAAGATGTGTAAAATGTGTATAGCATGTGGAGTATGTGGATGTGATATGGTGGAGAAAGAGTATGGGATATGGTGGTGAATCTGTATGGGAGGTGGAGAATGTGGATTGGATATGGTCGAGTATGTGTATGGATTGTGGAGTATGTGGATGGGATGTGGAGCATGTGGATGGGATATGGTGGAGAAAGTGCATGGGATGTGGAGAATTTATGGGATATGTTGGAGAATGTTTATGGGATGTAGAAAATGCTTATGGATGTGGAGAGTGTGAATGGCATATAGTGCAGAATATATGGTGGTGAATATGTAAGGGATATGGTGGATATTGTGTTTGGGCTGTGTAGAATGTGGATGGGATATGGAGAATGTGGATTGGATATTGTGGAGAATGTATATGGTATGTGGAGAATGTGAAAGGGATGTTGAGAATGTGTGTGAGATGTGGAGTAGTTGGATGGGATATGATGCAGGATGTGTATGGATTGTGGAGAATGTGTATGGGATATTGTGGAGAATGTAAATGTGATGTGGAGAATGTTTATGGGATATGATAGAGAATGAAGTGCATATATTTTAATGCAAGAAGCATAGTGAACAAGGTAGATGAGCTTAGAGCATGGATAGATACTTGGGGTCATGATATTGTGGCAATTTGTGAGACCTGGCTACAGGAGGGGCAGGACTGGCAACTTAATATTCCAGGATACATTTGCTTTAGATGTGATAGAGCAGGGGGTAAAAAAGGGGGAGGAGTTGCTCTGCTTGTTAAGGAGGACATTACTGCCGTGAGGTGGCAGGATGGTCTGGAGGGATCGTCCAGTGAGGCTGTTTGGATGGAATTGAGGGGTGAAGGAGGCATGAGGGTGCTAATAGGGGTGTATTACAGACCACCAAATGGGCCAAGAAAATTAGAGGAACAAATTTGTAGGGAGATAACATATATGTGTGAGAATCATAGAGTCGTGATCATGGGAGATTTTAACTTCCCTCACATTGATTGGGGTACCCATTCAGCTAGAGGGCTGGATGGGCTAGAGTTCGTTAAATGTGTTCAAGATTGTTTTCTGAATCAATTAGTAGAAGAACCGACTAAGGACGGTGTAATACTAGATCTCTTGTTAGGGAATGAGCTAGGTCAGGTATCGGACATTAATGTTGGAGAACAAATTGGGTCTAGTGACCATAACTCTGTTAGTTTTCGGGTAGTTTTAAGGAAAAGCAAGGAGGGGCCTAAAGTTGAGGTTCAAGATTGGAGAAGAGCAAATTTCGAAGGAATAAGAAGGGACTTGGGGAGTATTGAGTGGGACAGGATATTTTCAGGTAAGCATGTAAATGAAAAATGGAGGATATTCAAAAAAGAAATTTTGCGGGTGCAGAGTTGATATGTCCCAGTGAGGATCAAAGGAAAGGCTGGAAGTCATAGGGAAGCTTAGTTTTCGAGGAATATTGGAAATTTGGTTAGGAGAAAAAAGGAGGTGTACAAGAGGTATAAAGAGCAGGGAGCTGAGAGTTTGAAGGAGGACTACAAGGAGTGTAGTAGGAATCTTCAGAAAGAAATTTGAAAGGCCAAAAAAAGGCACGAAGAGGCTTTGGCAGACAGAGTAAAAATAAATCCAAAGGGTTTCTATAGGTACATTAAAAGTAAAAGATTAGTGAGGGATAAAATTGGACCCCTTGGAGATAGTGAGGGTAGGCTGAGTGAGAAGTCAGAGGAAATGTGGGAAATTTTGAATGATTTCTTTGCCTCGGTATTCACTAGTGAAAAAAATATTGAACCAGTTGAAGTAAAGAAAAATAGTGGGGAGGTCATGAAGCATATAAGGATAACCGAGGAGGTAGTGATGGCTGTGTTGAAAAAGATAAAGGTGGATAAATCTCCGGGACCGGACAAAATATTCCCAAGGACACTCAGGGAGGCTTGTGGACAGATAGTGGGGACATTAACAGAGATATATAGGATGTCACTGGTCAGGGTGGTAGTGCCAAAGGATTGCAGGGTGGCGCATGTGGTTCCGCTGTTTAAGAAAGGGTCTAAATGTAAACCTGGGAATTATAGGCCCATGAGTCTGACATCTGTGGTGGGTAAGATGATGGAAAGTGTTCTGAGGGATGGTATTTACAAATATTTGGAGGTACAGGGATTGATAGGGAGTAATCAGCATGGTTTTGTCAGGGGTAGATTATGCTTGACAAACCTGATTGAGTTTTTCGAGGGGGTTACAAAAAAGGTTGATGAAGGGAAAGCTGTGGATGTTGTCTATTTAGACTTTAGTAAAGCTTTTGACAAAGTTCCCCACAGGAGGTTAGGAAAAAAGGTGGAGGCATTAGGTATAAATAAGGAGGTAGTGAAATGGATTCAGCAATGGTTGGATGGGAGGTGTCAGAGAGTAGTGGTAGAAAATTGTTTGTCCAGTTGGAGGCCGGTGACTAGTGGAGTTCCTCAGGGATCGGTCCTGGGTCCACTATTGTTTGTTATATATATTAACGATCTGGTGGAGAATTGGATAAGCAAGTTTGAGGATGATACAAAGATTGGTGGTGTTGTGGACAATGAGGAAGATGACCGTAGATTAAAAGGTGATTTAGGAAGGCTGGAGGTGTGGGATGAGAAATGGCTGATGGAATTTAATACAGATAAGTGTGAGGTGTTACATTTTTGAAAGGCAAATCTAAATAGGTCATATGCATTAAATGGTAGGCTATTGAGATGTGCAGAGCAACAAAGTGATTTAGGAGTGATGGTAAATAGTACCCTCAAGGCTGATACTCAGGTAGATGGTGTGGTGAAGAAGGCATTTGGAATGTTGGCCTTCGTAAATCGGAGTATTGAATTCAAGAGTAGGGAGGTTATGATGAAATTGTACAAGGCATTGGTGTGGCAAAATTTGGAGTACTGTGTACAGTTTTGGTCACCAAATTATAGGAAAGATATAAACAAAATAGAGAGAGTACAGGGAAGGTTCACAAGAATGTTGACAGGATTTCAAGGTTTGAGTTACAGGGAAAGGTTGTGCAGACTAGGGCTTTTTTCTCTGGAGCATAGAAGATTGACGGGGGACTTGATAGAGGTGTTTAAGATTTTAAAAGGGACAGACAGAATAAATGTGGATAGGGTTTTTCAATTAAGAGTGGGGGAGATTCAAACTAGAGGGCATGGTTTAAGATTGAGGGGGAAAATTATAAAGGGAACATGAGGGGAAATTTCTTTACGCAAAGGGTGGTAGGGATGTGGAATGAGCTTCCAGCAGACGTGGTCGAGGCGGGATCATTGGTTACATTTAAGGAAAGACTGGATCGTTACATGGATAGGAGGGGACTCGAGGGGTATGGACCGGGTGCTGGTCAGTGGGACTAGGAGGGTGGGAATTTGTTACGGCATGGACTAGTAGGGATGAACTGGCCTGTTCTGTGCTGTAAGTAGCCATATGGTTATATGGTTATATGGTTATATGTGAATGGGATGTGAATAATGTGGAAGGGATGTGGAGAATATGTATGCAATATAGTGGAGGCTGTGTATGGGATGAGGAGAATGTGTATGGGATATGGAGGAGAATGTGGATAGGATGTGCAGAATGGGTATGAGATATGCTTGTGAATGTATCTGGGATGTGGAGAATGTGGATGGGATGTGTAGAAAGTTGATAGGATGTGGAGAATGTGTATGGGATGTGGAAAATGATTATGAGATGTAGAGAATGTGCATGGGATATGTATAGAATGTGTAAGGGTTTTGGAGCATGTGGATGGGATATGGTGGATAATGTGGATGGGATGCAGAGAATATGTATGGGATATGGTGGAGCATGTGGATGAGATATGTGGAAAATGCTTATTGGATGTGGAGAATGTGAATGGTATATGGTGCAGAATATATGGTGGTGAATATGTAAGGGATATGGTGGATAATGTGTTTGGGATGTGTAGAAATGTGGATGGGATACAGAGGAGCATGTGGATGGAATGTGCAGAATGAGTATGGGATATGGTGGAGAATGTGTTTGAGATGTGGAAAATGTGTATGGCATGTGGAGTATGTGGATGGGATATGGTGGAGAATGTGTATGGTAGGTGGAGAATCTGGATGGGCTGAGGAGAATGTGTAAGGTATATGGAGATTGTAGATAGGATATGGTGTGGTATGTGGATGGGATGTGGACAATGTGTATGGGATATGGTGGAAAACGTGGATGTGATGTGGAGAATGCAAATGGGATATGGGGAATGTGTATGGTAAATTGCTGAGAATTTGTATGGGATGTGGAGAATGTGGATTGAATTGGGAAAATTGGATGGGATATGTTGGAGTATGGTGATGTGATGTTGAAAATGCGAATGGGATATGGAGAATATGCATGGCAAATTGCGGTGAATGTGTATGGGATGTGGAAAATGTGTATGGGAAATGTTGGTGGATGTGGATGGGATGTGGAGTAAATGGATGGGATATGCTGGGGAATGTATATGGGATGTGGAAAATGTGTATGGGAAATGGAGGTGAATGTGGATGGGATGTGGAGTAAGTGGATGGGATATGCTGGGGAATGTGTATGGGATGTGGAGAATGTGGATGGGATATGGAGAAAGTGGATGAGATTTGGAGAATGTGTACAGGTTATGATGGAGAATGTGTATGGGATGTAAAGAATGTATATGTGATATGGTGGAGATTGTGGATGTGACGTGGAGAATGTGTACGGGATATGACGGAGAATGTGGATGGGACGTGGAGAATGTCTACATGATATGATGGAGAATGTGGATGAGATGTGGAGAATGTGTACAGGTTATGATGGAGAACGTGGATGGGATGTGGAGAGTGTGGATAGTATATGGTGGAGAATGTATGGGATATGATGGAGAATGTGGATGTGATGTGGAAAATGTGCATGTTAAATGGCGGAGAATGTGTATGGGATGTCGAGAATGTGGAAGGGATGTGTAGAATGTTCATGGGATGTGGAGTATGTGGATGGGATATGGGAAAATATAAGTGATGGTGGAGAATGTCTATGGGATGTGGAGAATGTGTATGGGATATGGTGGATTTTGTGGATGGGATGTGGAGAATGTGGATGATATGTGGAGAAGGTGAATGGTATGTGGAGAATTTTAATGGTATATGGAGAATGTGGATGGGATATGGTAGAGTATGTGGATAGGATGTGGAGAATGTGTATGGATATGGTGGAGAATGTATTTGGAATGTGGAAAATGTATATGGGATGTTGAAAATGTGGATGAAATTTGGAAAATATGTATGGGATATGGTGGTGAATGTGTGTGGGATGTGGAGAATGTGGATTGGATATTGTGGAGAATGTATATGGTTTGTAGCAAATGTGAAATGTGGTTGAGATGTGGAATAGGTGGATGGGATATGGTGGAATATGTATATGGATTGTGGAGAATGTGTATGGGATAAGCTGGAAAATGTGAATGAGATGTGGAGAACGTGTATCGGATATGGTGGAGAATGTGGATGGGAATTGATGAATGTGCATGGAATGTGGAGAATGTATGGGATATGTTGGAGAATGTGGATGGGATGAGAATAATGTGCATCGGATGTGCAGAATGTATGGGATATGTTGCAGAATGTGCATCGGATATGGTGGAGAATGTTCATGGAATGTGCAGAATATTTTGGATATAGTGGAGAATGTGGTTGTGATGACAAGAAGGTGCATGGGATACGGTGGAGAATGTGTATGGTATATGGAGGACAATGTGGATGGGATGTGCAGAATGTATTTGGGATGTAGAAAATGTATATGGGATGTTGAAAATGTGGATGAAATTTGGAAAATGTGTATGGGATATGGTGGTGAATGTGTGTGGTATGTGGAGAATTTGGATTGGATATTGTGGAGAATATATGGTTTGTGGAGAATGTGAAATGTAGGTGAGATGTGGAGTAGGTGGATGGGATATGGTGGAGTATGTGTATGGATTGTGGAGAATGTGTATGGGATAAGCTGGAGAATGTAAATGAGATGTGGAGAATGTGTATGGGATATGCTGGAGAATGTGGATGGGAATTGGTGAATGTGCATGGAGTGTGGAGAATGTATGGGATATGTTGTAGAATGTTTATGGGATGTGCAAAATGCTTATGGGATGTGGAGAATGTGAATGGTATATGGTGCACAATATATGGTGTTGAATACGTAAGGGATATGATGGATAATGTGTTTCAGTTGTGTAGAATTTGGATGGGATTTTGTGGAGGATGTGTATGGAAGGTGGAGAATCTGGATGGGATGTGGAGAATATGTATGGGATATGGAGAATGTGGATGGGATATGGAAAATGTGTCTGGGATATGGTGGTGAATGTGTATGGGATGTGGAGAATGAGTATTGGATATTGTGGAGAATGTATATGGTATGTGGAGAAAGTGAAAGGGATGTTGAGAATGTGGGTGAGTTGTGGAGTAGTTGGATGGGATATGGTGCAGTATGTATATGGATTCTGGAAAATATGTATTGGATATGGTGGAGAAAGTATTTGGGATGTGAAAAATGTTTATGGGATGGGGAGTATGTGGATGGGAGATGGTGGAGAATATGTATGGGTTATGGTGTTGCACGTGTATGGGATATGGAGATGTGTATGGGATGTGAAGAATGTGGATGGGATATGGTAGAGGATGTGTATGGGTTATGGTAGAGAATGTTGATGATATATCATGGAGAATCTGTATGGAATGTGCAGAATGTGGATGGGATATGGTGGAGAAAGAGTATGGGATGTGGAGAATGTGGATGGGATGTGGAGAATATGTATGGGATGTAGAGAATGTGGGTGGTATGTGGAGTATGTGGATGGGTTATGGTATAGAATGTGTATGGGAAATGGAGAATGTGGATTGGATATGTGTGGTATGGGATGTAGAGAATGTGAGTGGGATGTTGAGAACGGGTGAGATATGTTGGAGTATGTGGATGGAATGTGGGGAATGCATGGGATATGTTGGAGAATGTCGATGGGATATGTAGAATGTACATGTGATATGGTGGGGAAGGTGTATGGGATATGGAGGAGAATGTGTATGGGATTTGGAGAATGTGTATGGGATATGGTGAAAAATGTGGATGGGATGTGGAAAATATATGGGATATGATGGAGAATGTGGATGGGACATGCAGAATATTTGGGACATGGTGGAGAATGTGGATGGAATTTGAATAATGTGGGTGGGATGTGGAGAATATATGGAATATGGTGGAAAATGTGGATGTGATGTGGAAAATGCGAATGGGATATGGGGAATGTGTATGGTAAATGGCTGAGAATTTGTATGCGATGTGGAGAATGTGGATGGAATTGGGGAAATTGGATGGGCTATGTTGGAGAATGGTGATGTGATGTTGAGAATGGGAACGGGATATGGAGAATGTGCATGGTAAATTGCGGTGAATGTGTATGGGATGTGGAAAATGTGTATGGGAAATGGTGGTGAATGTGGATGGGATGTGGAGTAAGTGGATGGGATATGCTGGGGAATGTGTTTGGGATGTGGGGAATGTGTATGGGATGTGGAGAATGTGGATGGGATACGGAAAATGTGGATGAGATTTGGAGATTGTAAGTGATATGATGGAGAATGTGTATGGGATGTAGAGAATGTATATGTGATATGGTTGAGATTGTGGATGGGACGTGGAGAATGTGTACGGGATATGACGGAGAATGTGGATGGGACGTGGAGAATGTCTATGTGCTATGATGGAGAATGTGGATGAGATGTGGAGAATGTGTACAGGATATGATGGAGAAATTGGATGGGATGTGGAGAGTGTGTACAGGATATGATGGAGAATGTGTTTGGGATGTGTAGAATGTGGATAGTATATGGTGGAGAATGTATGGGATATGGTGGAGAATGTGGATGTGATGTGGAGAATATGGCTGGGATATGGAAAATGTGCATGTTAAATGGTGGAGAATGGTATGGGATGTCGAGAATGTGGAAGGGATGTGTAGAATGTTCATGGGATGTGAAGTATGTGGATGGGACATGGGAAAATATAAGTGATATGGTTGAGAATGTCTATTGAATGTGGAGAATGTGTATGGGATATGGTGGATATTGTGGATGGGATGTGGAGAATGTATGGGAAATGGTGGAGAATGTGGATGGGGTGTGGATGAATGTATGAGATATTGTGGTGAATGTGTGTGGGATGTAGAGAATGTGGATGGGATGTGGAGAATGTATGGTATATGGTGGAGAATGTGGAAGGGATGTCGATAATGTGGATGGGATATGCAGAATGTTTGGGACATGGTGGAGAACATTGATGGCATGTGTATAATGTAGAAGGGATGGATGTGGAGAATATATGGGATAGAGTGGAGAATGTGGATGGGATGTGGAAAATGTATCGGATATGGTGGTGAATGTGCATGGGATGTGGAGAATGTGGATTGGATATCGTGGAGTATGTGTATGGATTGTGGAGTATGTGGATGGGATGAGGATAATGTGCATTGGATGTGCAGAATGTATGGAATATGTTGCAGAATGTGCATCGGATATGGTGGAGAATGTTCATGGAATGTGGAGAATTTTTTGGATATAGTGGAGAATGCGGTTGTGATGTCAAGAAGGTGCATGAGATACATTGGAGAATGTTTATGCGATATGGAGGAGAATGTGGATGGGATGTGCAGAATGTATTTGGGATGTGGAAAATGTATATGGGATATTGAAAATGTGGATGAAATTTGGAAAATGTGTATGGGATATGGTGTTGAATGTGTGTGGAATGTGGAGAATTTGGATTGGATATTGTGGAGAATATATGGTTTGTGGAGAATGTGAAATGTAGGTGAGATGTGGAGTAGGTGGATGGGATATGGTGGAGTATGTGTATGGATTGTGGAGAATGTGTATGGGATAAGCTGGAGAATGTAAATGAGATGTGGAGAATGTGTATGGGATATGCTGGAGAATGTGGATGGGAATTGGTGAATGTGCATGGAGTGTGGAGAATGTATGGGATATGTTGTAGAATGTTTATGGGATGTGCAAAATGCTTATGGGATGTGGAGAATGTGAATGGTATATGGTGCACAATATATGGTGTTGAATACGTAAGGGATATGATGGATAATGTGTTTCAGTTGTGTAGAATTTGGATGGGATTTTGTGGAGGATGTGTATGGAAGGTGGAGAATCTGGATGGGATGTGGAGAATATGTATGGGATATGGAGAATGTGGATGGGATATGGAAAATGTGTCTGGGATATGGTGGTGAATGTGTATGGGATGTGGAGAATGAGTATTGGATATTGTGGAGAATGTATATGGTATGTGGAGAAAGTGAAAGGGATGTTGAGAATGTGGGTGAGTTGTGGAGTAGTTGGATGGGATATGGTGCAGTATGTATATGGATTCTGGAAAATATGTATTGGATATGGTGGAGAAAGTATTTGGGATGTGAAAAATGTTTATGGGATGGGGAGTATGTGGATGGGAGATGGTGGAGAATATGTATGGGTTATGGTGTTGCACGTGTATGGGATATGGAGATGTGTATGGGATGTGAAGAATGTGGATGGGATATGGTAGAGGATGTGTATGGGTTATGGTAGAGAATGTTGATGATATATCATGGAGAATCTGTATGGAATGTGCAGAATGTGGATGGGATATGGTGGAGAAAGAGTATGGGATGTGGAGAATGTGGATGGGATGTGGAGAATATGTATGGGATGTAGAGAATGTGGGTGGTATGTGGAGTATGTGGATGGGTTATGGTATAGAATGTGTATGGGAAATGGAGAATGTGGATTGGATATGTGTGGTATGGGATGTAGAGAATGTGAGTGGGATGTTGAGAACGGGTGAGATATGTTGGAGTATGTGGATGGAATGTGGGGAATGCATGGGATATGTTGGAGAATGTCGATGGGATATGTAGAATGTACATGTGATATGGTGGGGAAGGTGTATGGGATATGGAGGAGAATGTGTATGGGATTTGGAGAATGTGTATGGGATATGGTGAAAAATGTGGATGGGATGTGGAAAATATATGGGATATGATGGAGAATGTGGATGGGACATGCAGAATATTTGGGACATGGTGGAGAATGTGGATGGAATTTGAATAATGTGGGTGGGATGTGGAGAATATATGGAATATGGTGGAAAATGTGGATGTGATGTGGAAAATGCGAATGGGATATGGGGAATGTGTATGGTAAATGGCTGAGAATTTGTATGCGATGTGGAGAATGTGGATGGAATTGGGGAAATTGGATGGGCTATGTTGGAGAATGGTGATGTGATGTTGAGAATGGGAACGGGATATGGAGAATGTGCATGGTAAATTGCGGTGAATGTGTATGGGATGTGGAAAATGTGTATGGGAAATGGTGGTGAATGTGGATGGGATGTGGAGTAAGTGGATGGGATATGCTGGGGAATGTGTTTGGGATGTGGGGAATGTGTATGGGATGTGGAGAATGTGGATGGGATACGGAAAATGTGGATGAGATTTGGAGATTGTAAGTGATATGATGGAGAATGTGTATGGGATGTAGAGAATGTATATGTGATATGGTTGAGATTGTGGATGGGACGTGGAGAATGTGTACGGGATATGACGGAGAATGTGGATGGGACGTGGAGAATGTCTATGTGCTATGATGGAGAATGTGGATGAGATGTGGAGAATGTGTACAGGATATGATGGAGAAATTGGATGGGATGTGGAGAGTGTGTACAGGATATGATGGAGAATGTGTTTGGGATGTGTAGAATGTGGATAGTATATGGTGGAGAATGTATGGGATATGGTGGAGAATGTGGATGTGATGTGGAGAATATGGCTGGGATATGGAAAATGTGCATGTTAAATGGTGGAGAATGGTATGGGATGTCGAGAATGTGGAAGGGATGTGTAGAATGTTCATGGGATGTGAAGTATGTGGATGGGACATGGGAAAATATAAGTGATATGGTTGAGAATGTCTATTGAATGTGGAGAATGTGTATGGGATATGGTGGATATTGTGGATGGGATGTGGAGAATGTATGGGAAATGGTGGAGAATGTGGATGGGGTGTGGATGAATGTATGAGATATTGTGGTGAATGTGTGTGGGATGTAGAGAATGTGGATGGGATGTGGAGAATGTATGGTATATGGTGGAGAATGTGGAAGGGATGTCGATAATGTGGATGGGATATGCAGAATGTTTGGGACATGGTGGAGAACATTGATGGCATGTGTATAATGTAGAAGGGATGGATGTGGAGAATATATGGGATAGAGTGGAGAATGTGGATGGGATGTGGAAAATGTATCGGATATGGTGGTGAATGTGCATGGGATGTGGAGAATGTGGATTGGATATCGTGGAGTATGTGTATGGATTGTGGAGTATGTGGATGGGATGAGGATAATGTGCATTGGATGTGCAGAATGTATGGAATATGTTGCAGAATGTGCATCGGATATGGTGGAGAATGTTCATGGAATGTGGAGAATTTTTTGGATATAGTGGAGAATGCGGTTGTGATGTCAAGAAGGTGCATGAGATACATTGGAGAATGTTTATGCGATATGGAGGAGAATGTGGATGGGATGTGCAGAATGTATTTGGGATGTGGAAAATGTATATGGGATATTGAAAATGTGGATGAAATTTGGAAAATGTGTATGGGATATGGTGTTGAATGTGTGTGGAATGTGGAGAATGTTGATTGGATATTGTGGAGAATATATGTGGTTTGTGGAGAATGTGAAATGTGGGTGAGATGTGGAGTAGGTGGATGGGATATTGTGGAGAATGTGGATGGGAATTGGTGAATGTTCATGGAATGTGGAGAATGTATGGGATATGTTGGAGAATGTTTATGGGATGTGGAAAATGCTTATGGGATGTGGAGAATGTGAATGTTATATGGTGCACAATATATGGTGTTGAATATGTAAGGGATATGATGGATAATGTGTTTTGATTGTGTAGAATTTGGATGGGATATTGTGGAGGATGTGTATGGTAGGTGGAGTATCTGGATGGGATGTGGAGAATGTGTATGGGATATGCAGAATGTGGTTTGGATATGGTGGAGAATGTGGATGGGATGTGACGAATGTATATGGGATATCGTGGAAAAAGTGTTTGGGATGTGGAAAATGTGTATGGGATATGGAGAATGTGGATGGGATGTGGAAAATGTGTATGGGATATGGTGGTGAATGTGTATGGGATGTGGAGAATGAGGATTGGATATTGTGGAGAATGTTCATGGAATGTGGAGAATTTTTTGGATATAGTGGAGAATGTGGTTGTGATATCAAGAAGGTTCATGGAATACGGTGGAGAATGTGTATGGGATATGAAGGAGAATGTGGATGGGATGTGCAGAATGTATTTGGGATGTAGAAAATGTATATGGGATGTTGAAAATGTGGATGAAATTTGGAAAATGTGTATGGGATATGGTGGTGAATGTGTGTGGTATGTGGAGAATTTGGATTGGATATTGTGGAGAATATATGGTTTGTGGAGAATGTGAAATGTAGGTGAGATGTGGAGTAGGTGGATGGGATATGGTGGAGTATGTGTATGGATTGTGGAAAATGTGTATGGGATATGGTTGAGAATGTGAATGGGATGTCGATAATGTGGATGGGATTTTCAGAATGTATGGGATATGTGGTAGAAAGTTGATCGGACCTGGTGAAGAATGTTCATGGATTGTGGAGAATTTATAGGATATAATGGAGAATGTGTTTGGGATGTGAAGAAGGTGGATGGGATACGGTGGAGAATGTTTATGGAATATAGAGGAAATGTGGATGTGCAGAATGTGGATGGAATGTGGAAAATGTGTATGGGTATGATGGAGGATGTGTATGGGACATGGTGGAGAAAGTGTTTGGGATGTTGAAAATGCTTATGGGATGTGGAGAATGTGAATGGTATATGGTGTAGAATATATGGTTGAATATGGTGAATAATGTGTTTGGCATGTTTTGAAATGTGGTTGGGATATGGTTGTTTATGTGTATGGTATGTGGAAAATCTGGATGGGATGTGGAGAATGTGTATGTTATATGGAGTATGTGGATGGGATATGTTTGAGAAAGTGGATGGGATCTGCAGAATGAGTAGGGGATATGGTGGAGAATGTTTTTGGGATGTGGAAAATGTGTATGGCATGTGGAGTATGTGGATGGGATATGGTGGAGAAAGTATGGGATGTGGATGCGATGTGAAATTTGCATATGGGATATGGTGGTGAATGTTTATGGGATGTGGAAAATGTGGATTGGACATGGTGGAGTATGTGTATTGATTGTGGAGTATGTGGAATGGATATGGTGGAGAAGGAGGATGGAATTTCAAAAATTTTGCGATATGTTTGACAATGAATATGGGATGTTGGAAAATGTATATGGGATGTGAAGAATGTGGATGGGATATGGAGAATGTGTATGGGATGTTGAAAATGCTTATGGGATTTGGAGAATGTGAATGGTATATCATGCAGAATATATGTGGTGTTTATGTAAGGAATATGGTGGATAATGTGTTTGGAATGTGTAGAATGTAGATGAGATATGGTGGAGAATGTGTATGGTAGGTGGAGAATCTGGATGGGATGTGGAGAATGTATATGGTATATGGAGAATGTGGATGGGAAATTGTGGAGTATGTGGATGGGATGTGGAGAATGTGTATGGGATATGCTGGAGCATGAGGGTGGGATATGTGGAAAATCCTGATGGGGTGTGGAAAATGTGGATGGGATTTGGAAAATGTGTATGGGATATGGTGGTGAATGTGTATGGGATGTGGAGAATGTGGATTAGATATTGTGGAGAATGTGTTTGGGATATGTTGGAGAATGTGTATGGGATATGTTGGAGAATGAGTATGGGATATGGTGGAGAATGTGTTTGGGATGTGGAAAATGTGTATGGCATGTGGAGTATATGGATGGGATATGGTGGAGAAAGAATATGGGATGTGGATGGGATTTGGAAAATGTGTATGGGATATGGTGGTGAATGTGTATGGGATGTGAAGAATATGGATTGGATATGGTGGAGTATGTGTATGGATTGTGGAGTATGTGGAATGGATATGGGTGAGAAAGCATATGGGAAGTGGAGAATGTGAAAGGGATTTTGAGAATGTGGGTGAGATTTGTTGGAGAATGTGGATGGGATGTGGAGTAGGTGGATGGGATATGGTGGAGTATATGTATGGATTGTTGAGAATGTATATGGGATGTGTAGAATGTGGATGAGATGTTGAGAATGTTTGGGTTATGACGGAGAATTTGTATGCGATGTGGTGAATGTGGTTGGGATGTGGAGAATGTGTATGAGATATTGTGGAGAATGTGGATGGGATGTGGAGAATGTGTATGTGATATGGTGGAGAATGTGTTTGGGATGTTGAAAATGTGTAAGGAATGTGGAAAATATTTATGGGATGTGGAGAATGTGGATGGGATATGGTGTAGAATGTGTATGTGATGTGGAGAATTTATGGGATGTAATGGTATGTGGATGGGATATGGAGAATCTGTATGGGATAGGATTTATTAGTTAGTGGGTAGAGTCTGTGACAGGGAAAGTTTTCAATGGGGTGTCAGAGGAGATTCAGTGTGTTGAAATAATTCATGATTGGAGGAGGGGCAGAATAAACAGACTTAGAGAGCTGATAGTTGGAGATCGATGAGATAAACCAATGCACTTGGCTTGATCAAAATCTTGGAAATTAGGGACAATATGGAGGAATGAAACCTTCTGAATATTGAAATGGCTGGATCGAGTAGACCTGGAGATGATGTTTCTCGAGGTGAGAGAGTTTTAGACCACAGAGCACACTTCAGAATAAAAGGGCATCCTTTTAGTACAGAGATGAGGAATAATTTCAGAACCAGAACGTGGTGTATCTGTGGAGTTCATTGCCACAGACAGCTGTGGAGACCAAGTCACTGAGATTGATAGGTTTTTGGTTCATAAAGAAGTCAAATGTTATCGGGAGAAAGGCATGAGAATGGGGTGAGAGGGAAAACACATCAGCACTGATTCGAACTGTGGTGCAGACTCCATTGGTCAAATCGCTTATTTTGCTTCTACAACACGGTCTTATGAAATATTATTTAATAATGCATCTTGATTTTATAGTAAACCCTACAGCCACATATGTTATTTTTAAATGCTAGAGGAAACCATATAAAAGAGATAGATGTGCAAATTACATTGCTATAACTTTTTGACTGCTGAGTCAATCTCCGTTGAATTATATTTTGAAGAAATTGAAATAAAAATATAACAAATACAAGCAGAATGAGGCCATTCAGCACATTATGTCTGTTCTGCTGTTCATAAAATCACAGCTGATTTTTTTACATTCTAGCCCATTTTCCACTCTAACTTCACGTTCCTTACTTTTCTAAAGACCAAAAGAACTATCCATCTCAGCCTTGAGTATCCTCAGTGATCTCATGGATAATGAATTCCTGAAATTCCAGAAATTATATTGCCACAGAGAAAATGACAGCACAGAAAACAGGCCATTCAGTCCTTCTAGTCTGTGCTGAAAAAAATCATGCCACTAGTCCCACTGACCTGCCCCCATTCCATAACCCAGCAGGCCTCTCCCATCCATGTATCGATCCAGTTTATTTTTAAAACTTTAGGGTTAGCCCACATTTACCATATCAGATGGCAGCTCGTTCCACCCTCCCATCACTCTCCGAGTGAAAAATATCCCACTAATGTTGCCTTAAACCTTTACCCCTTTCACTCTAAAGCCATGACCTCTTGTATTTATCTACTAATCTAAGTGGAAAGAGCCTACTTGTATTTACTTTGTCTATACCCCTCATAATTTTGTAAACCTCTATCAAATTTCCCTTCATTCTTCTACTCTCCAAGGAATAAAGTCCTAACCTGTTTAATCTTTCCCTGTAACTCAACTCCTGAAGGCCCAGCAACATCCTAGTAAATCTTCTCTGCACTCTTTCATCTTACTGATATCGTTCCTGTAGTTTGGCGACCAGAAATGCCCATAATATTCCAAACTTGGCCTCACCAATGTCTGATACAACCTCACCATAACATCCCAACTCCTGTACTCAATACTTTGATTTATGATGGCCAAGATGCAAAAAGCTTTCTTCACAACCCTTTCTACCTGTGATGCCACTTTCAGAGAATTATATATCTGAGTTCCCAGATCCCTTTGTTTCTCTGCACTCCTTAGTATCTTACCATTTACTGTATATGTCTTTCCTTTGTCCTTCCAAAATGCAACATCTCACACTTGTCTGCATTAAATTCCATCTGCCACTTTCTGGCCCATTTTTCCAGTTGGTCCAAATCCCTCTGCAAGCTTTGAAAGCCTTCCTCACTGTCCACAACACCTCCAATCTTAGTGTCATTTAGCAAACTTGCTGATCTAATTTACTACATTATAGACAACAAACAACAATGGTCCCAGCACTGATCCCTGAGGCACACCACTAATCACAGGCCTCCAGTCTTAGAATCAATCATCCTCTGTCTTCTCCCATTCAGCCAATTTCAAATCCAGTTTACAATCTCTCCATAAATACCTTGTGTCTGAACCTTCTTAAATAGCTTCCCATGTCTTCTTTGGCTTGGCTTCGCGGACGAAGATTTATGGAGGGGGTAAAAAAGTCCACGTCAGCTGCAGGCTCGTTTGTGGCTGACCAGTCCGATGCGGGACAGGCAGACACGATTGCAGCGGTTGCAAGGGACCTTGTGGGACCTTGTGAAAAGCCTTACTAAAGTCCACAGCCTTTCCTTCATCTACTTTCTTGGTAACCACCTCAAAAAGCTCAATAAGATTCATTAAACACAATTTACCCACACACAAAGCCATTCTGACTATCCTTAATCAGCCTTGGCTGTCCAAATATTTGAATATCTGATCTATCAGAATACCCTCCAATAATTTACCTACTACTGACGTCAGGCTCACTGACCTGTAATCTCTTGGTTTACTTGTGGAACATTTTTTAAACAATTGAACAACATGAGCTACCCTCCTTATCACATGTTTTAAATATTTCTGCCAGGGCCCCTGCAATTTCTATGCTAGTCTCCCTCAAGGTCCAAGGGAATATCATGTCAGGGGGATTTATCAACCTTTATTCACTGTAAGGCAGCAAGCACTTCCTCCTCTTTAATCTCGACATGTTCCATGCCACTACTACTGGTTTCCCTTCCTTCCTTCCTTATACACTAGGCCAGTTTCCTGAGTAAATACTGATGCAAAAAAACTGTTTATGATCTTCCCCATCTCATGAGGCTCTGCACTGAGATGACCACTCTGATCTTCGAGGGAACTAATTTTGACTTTTACTATCCTTTTACTCTTAATATACTTGTAAAAACCCTTTGGGTTTACCTTTAAATGATCTGCCAAAGATACCTCATGTCTTCTTTTTGCCTTCCTGATTTCATTCTTGAGTGTTTTTTTTTACATTTTCTATAGTCTTCCAATACCTCATTTGCTCCTTGTTGCCTATACCTGCTATACACCTCTCTTCTTCTTAACCAGATTGCCAATATCCCTTAAAACCAAGGTTCCCTATGCCTATTTACTTTGCCTTTAATCCTGACAGGAACATGCAAAGTCTGCACTCTCAAAGGTTCACCTTTGAAGGCCTTCCACTTACTGATACATCCTTGCCAGAAAGCAACATCCTAATCCACTCTTCCTAGATCATTTCTCATTTCCACAAAATTGGCCTTTCTCCAATTTAGAATCTCAACTCGAGGACCAGTTAATTATCCATAATTAACTTGAAACTTATGATATTGTGGCGGCCCGCAATTGCGGAGATCGGGGCTGGCACATCGCGCGGCAGTAGACTCGGACAGAGTTTGCTAAAATGACCCCAAGACAACGAATCGGTGGGGGTAGAAGCTGGGGCAGTATCAGACCAACAGCCCTAAAATGGTGTTGGTCAAGCTGCCCAGCTAACTCAGCAGAAACATGCTGGGGAAGAAGGGCATTCATATGCATGGATGTTCCCACCCACTATTGTTATTCATTTGGATGACTCAGTCAATCAACAAAAATGGCAGGAACTTGAACAGTGTAAAAGCAGCCTTTCCAGCCCTAATAAAGGAATGAGTTTAACCTACCACACTGTGTGTTTGTGTTTCTTTGTACCGGTCGGCTACAATTGGTGATCCCGACAGTTTAGAAAGAATCTAAACCTAGTGATGGAGAACGAAGCAGCAGTCAGCGCAGTTGGCCTGAAGCTCCCGACCTTCTGGACAGTTCGACCCAGCTTGTGGTTCGACCAGGCGGAGGCTCAGTTCCAGATCTGGGGCATCACAGCAGAGACCACTTGGTACTACTATGTGGTCAGCGCCCTGGATCTGCAGACTGCAGACAGAGTGCCCAACTTTATCCACAGGCCACCATCGGAAGACACTTTGCCTTCAAAGAGCTATTAACTGAGATGTTTGGACTCTCACGGCAAGAGCGAGGAGCAAATTTGCTCCCCCTGGATGGGCTTGGAAACAGATCCCCGTCAGCACTCATCAACGAGATGCTGACCCTCCTGGGAGATGAGCAGCCCGACATCATGTTCGAGCAGGAGTTCCTGGAACAGATGCCTGAAGATATCCAACTGCTCCTGGCAGATGCGGATTTCACCGACCCTGAGAAAGTCGCAGCATGGACAGACATTCTGTGGAAACAGAAACAGAAATGCTCGGCTACCGTGGGGCTCATAAAGAAGTCCTGCAATCAGACCAGAGCAGTCCCAAGCAAGGAACGGCAGACGAGAGGCAGGAGCGAGTCCAGCAACAGATGGTGCTTCTACCACTGAAAATAGGGCACCGAGACCCGCCCATGCCAGTCCCCCCTGCGAGTTCCAGGGAAACAGTAAGGCCAGCCATTGCTGATGGCCACAACAGCTGGTCACCAAGAGAACCTCTTCTACGGATGGGACTGCCTGTCCGGCAGATGCTTCCTGGTGGATACAGGAGCAGAGGTCAGCGTGATAACCCCAACAGGGTTGGACACTAAGTGCAGGCTAGCGGGACACACGTTGAGGGCTGCCAACAACAGCAGTATACGGACCTATGCCCCTCGTAGGGCTGAGCTGCAGTTCGGGGGCAATCACTTCTTGTGGGAGTTCATGCTGGCCACAATGGAACAACAACTCCTCAGAGCAGATTTCCTGTGAGCCCACTGCCTTCTAGTGGACCTTAAGGGGAAGTGACTCGTCCACACCGAGATCTACCTACCATCGCACTGAGAGGCGCTAGGTTTCTGGCAATACACCTGGACTCCGTCCACAGCTCGGAGGATGAGTTCTCCAAGGAGCTAGCGGGATTCCCGGCAATCTTTTTCCCTCAGTTCACAGCAGAGATGCCTCGACACAGCATCAGACATCACAACCTGACCAAGGGTCCACCTCTCCATGCAAGGGTGAGAAGGGGAGAAGCTCCAAGTGGCCAAGGAGGAGTTCCGCAAGCTCGAGAAGTTGATGGTCA
Organism: Narcine bancroftii; assembly: GCF_036971445.1. Classification (NCBI taxonomy): domain Eukaryota; kingdom Metazoa; phylum Chordata; class Chondrichthyes; order Torpediniformes; family Narcinidae; genus Narcine; species Narcine bancroftii. Next base: position 42,358,592 of record NC_091480.1, on the reverse strand, counting down.
GACAGCCCATCTGCGAGGGCACATGGTGCCAAAAGCAACTGTGGGCTGGAGACCATATGGCAACTATCGCCGGCTCAATGAAGGCACCACCCCGGACCATTACCCCATGCCACACATCCAGGATTTTGTGGCAAACCTGCACGGGGTAACAATATTCTCAAAAGTGCACCTCATGCGAGGATATCACCAGATCACGGTGTATCCTGATGACATCCCTAAGATGGCGGTCATCACTCCATCTGGGCTATTATAGCTCCTGATGATGCCATTCGGGCTCAAAAATGTGGCACAGACATTCTAGCAACTGATGGACGCAGTGGACCGAGACCTGGACGGCACTTTCGTCTACCTCGACGATATCCTCGTGGCAAATAGAACCCGATAGGAACACCTTCAGCATCTCCAAAATCTCTGTTGTTGTCTGCAGGAGTTCGACCTCACCAACATCCTGGCTAAATGCCAGTTTGGCCTGAACACCATCGACTTCCTGGGCCAAAGGATTACAAAGGATGGGGTCACACCACTGCCTGACAAGGTAGAGGCTATCCACAGGTTACCAAAGCCCAGTACAACTAAAGGTCTGCAGGAGTTCGTGGGGATGGTAAACTTCTATCGCAGGTTTATCCCATCAGCTGCTCGAGTGATGCGCCCTCTGATTGTCCTGATGTCCGTCAAGGAGAAGGACCTGACCTGGGACAACGAACCTGCATGTGCATTTGTGGAAACCAAAGAAGTCCTGGCCAAAGCTGCACTCCTGACCCACCCCAGGCCAGCTGCACCCACGGGCCTCACAGTTGATACCTCAGAAACAGCGATTGGTGGAATCCTGGAGCAGCAGATAGAAGGAAGTTGGTAGCCACTAGCTCTCTTCAGCAAACATCTGCAGCCCCCTAAGCTAAAGTACAGTGTTTTCGATAGAGAGCTGCTGGCGCTGTACTTAGCCATCCGCCACTTCCGGTACTTTCTTGAGGGAAGAGCTTTCATGGCTTTCACAGACCACTAACCATTGATTTGCCTTGGCTAAAATCTCTGACCCCTGGTCAGCCAGCCAACAGAGGCACTTGTCTTACATCTTGGAGTACACCTCCGACGTCCAGCACATCTCAGGCAAAGACAACGTGGTCGCGGACGCCTTGTCAAGACACAGCATCCACTCCCTGGTCAACGGTCTGGACTTCACAGCACTGGCAGAGGCACAGCAGCAGGACCTGCAGTACAGGACCGTTGTCACAGGCTTTCGGCATCTGGGCATTCCAGTCGGCACAGGCAGGTACTACCACCCTCCTGTGTGACGTGGCCACCGGGCATGTTCGACCTATTGTCCCAACAGCATGGAGGCGACGAGTTTTTGACAGTTGGGGAAGGAGTAATAGTTTGAAGTCTGTGAACATGATGCCCTGGACTTTCAGGGTCACCACACATTACCTCTTTACCCCGGTCAAGTGTGATCTGGTCGCCAATGAAATTCTCTGGGTAGTGGGGAGAATAGCCAGTCTGCAACGGTGGGCCAGGTCTGGGCGGATAAAACTGTCAGCTGACCCAGAGTCAAATAAGCAATTGGTGCGGTGTCCATGCACTTTAATCAGTTCCATTGCTTTTGTGAGGGGATGGGAGCAGTCCTGGTCTAGGTTTACTAATGCAGTGACTTGTAATGGGGACAGTGGAGTCCTACGTGATGACGTCACAGAAAGAGTCGGGCTGGAGCAGTCAGCGTCGAGGAGTTGGTGCTGCTGCCTGCAGCCCGCTGGGAGTGTCAACCAGCTAACGGTAAGTGCTGGGGGGTCACTGCTTGCAGTTGGCAGTGGGGCGGTCAGTCGGGCAGTTGTTGGCAATCGTGCTGGCGTGTCCTTCATCAGCAGCATCAGTAGCAGCGGTGGGTACCAGGTCAGTAGCATCGGTTGCAGTGGCGGGTACCTGGTTGGCTGCCTCAGTGGTGGCGGGTCACCAGTCGGCAGCGTCGGTAGCGGCAGCAGGTGTGGCGTGTCCTTGGTCAGCAGCGGTGATGGCGGGCTCAGCAGTGATGGTGGTGGTGGGTCCCTGGTTGGCAGTAGCAGCGGCCGTTGAAGTCGGGGCTGGGGCCTGGTCAGACATTGCTTCATGAGGGAGGGTGAAGCAGGCCAACATCATTGCGGAGAGGGTGGGTTGTATCTTCCGTGCTCGATGTCTGCCCCGTGACATCAGGCACTGCCGCACGGTGGAGCCCTCGCTCCCATTGGATGAGAGCTCTGAGGAAGAAATGTTTGAATGGAAGGATGGCGGTTGGGCTTCTCATGAGGCACTGTGTTTGACGGTGGCCATTTTGGAGTGACAGCTTACAGCAAAGTGGCCATTTTTAAGGCACCTGGCACCTGGCTTTTCTCGCCGGGCACTGGGACCTGCTGTGCTTGTCCCTCCCGCAGAAATAACACTTCGGGGTTGCATCGGGCAGCATAGCAGCAGCTGACAGGCCGTCGGTGTGCCGGGGGATAGTAGGGTTTAGGGAGGGCATCCTACTCACATCAGAGCATGGGGTCCAGCCCTGAGAGTACACGTCCATATTAAGACCGCATCCTCCATTGTCTCTGCGATCCGGATCATGTCCTCGAGGTTTTCTCCTCCGTGCTCTAGCAGGCACTGCCTCACCTCATTCGATCGGACCACAGCCACGTAGGCAACCCGAATTAGATTGTCTGTGCTCCCTGCCCATTGCCTTTCTTCTTCTTTCTTTGGCTTGGCTTCACGGACGAAGATTAATGGAGGGGTAATGTCTACGTCAGCTGCAGGCTCATTTGTGGCTGACAAGTCTGATGTGGGACAGGCAGACACGGTTGTAGCAATTACAAGGGAAAATTGGTTGGTTGGGGTTGGGTGTTGGGTTTTTCCTCCTTTGTCTTTTGTCAGTGAGGTGGGATCTGCGGTCTTCTTCAAAGGAGGTTGCTGCCCGCCGAACTGTGAGGCGCCAAGATGCACAGTTTGAGGTGATATCAGCCCACTGGCGGCGGTCAATGTGGCAGGCACCAAGAGATTTCTTTAGGCAGTCCTTGTACCTCTTCTTTGGTGCACCTCTGTCTCGGTGGCTAGTGGAGAGCTCACCATATAACACGATCTTGGGAAGGCGATGGTCCTCCATTCTGGAGACTTGACCTACCCAGCACAGTTGGATCTTCAGCGGCGTGGATTCGATGCTGTCGGCCTCTGCCATCTCGAGTACTTCGATGTTAGTGATGAAGTCGCTCCAATGAATGTTGAGGATGGAGCGGAGACAACGCTGGTGGAAGCGTTCTAGGAGCCGTAGGTGATGCCGGTTGAGGACCCATGATTCGGAGCCGAACAGGAGTGTGGGTATGACAACGGCTCTGTATACGCTAATCTTTGTGAGGTTTTTCAGTTGGTTGTTTTTCCAAACTCTTTTGTGTAGTCTTCCAAAGGCGCTATTTGCCTTGGCGAGTTTGTTGTCTTTCTTGTTGTCGATCCTTGCATCCGATGAAATGGTGCAGCCGAGATAGGTAAACTGGTTGACTATTTTGAGTTTTGTGTGCCCGATGGAGATGTGGGGGGGGCTGGTAGTCATGGTGGAGAGCTGGCTGATGGAGGACCTCAGTTTTCTTCAGGCTGACTTCCAGGCCAAACATTTTGGCAGTTTCCGCAAAACAGGACGCTAAGCGCTGAAGAGCTGGCTCTGAATGGGCAACTAAAGTGGCATCGTCTGCAAAGAGTAGTTCACAGACAATTTGCTCTTGTGTCTTGGTGTGAGCTTGCAGGCGCCTCAGATTGAAGAGATTGCCATCCGTGCGGTACCGGATGTAAACAGGTCTTTCATGGCTTGTTTCAGCATCATGCTGAAGAAGATTGAAAAGAGGGTTGGTGCGAGAACACAGGCTTGCTTCACGCCATTGTTAATGGAGAAGGGTTCAGAGAACTTATTGCTATATCTGACCCAACCTTGTTGGTTTTCGTGCAGTTGGATAACCATGTTGAGGAACTTTGGGGGGCATCTGAGGCGCTCTAGTATTTGTCAAAGCCCTTTCCTGCTCACGGTGTCGAAGGCTTTGGTGAGGTCAACAAAGGTGATGTAGAGTCCTTTGTTTTTCTTGGAGCTGTCTGAGGATTAGTGTTTGAATATAAGTTCTACAGGACTCACTGGGCTGTTGTCTCCTTGTCGCTAGTTTTTACCGAGCGTAGACCCTGTTCACTGGTTACTCATAGAGCCCTTTCAGCACCTTCATGGCTGCGGTGTAAGTTGTTGCGTCCTGGTAGACTCTTGGGGACACCATAGTCATCAATATGTCGCTAGTTTTTACCGAGCGTAGACCCTGTTCACTGGTTACTCGTAGAGCCCTTTCAGCACCTTCATGGCTGCGATGTAAGTGGTTGCGTCCTGGTAGACTCTCGGAGACACCATAGTCATCAATATCAGTAGTCGATGGCTGTCATCTATCACGGCAGGGTCAGAGAATTGTAATTATGTTTTGAAGCACCTCACCCAGTGCTTAAAGTAATTCGAGGCTGTAGCCGACTGTGGGTCGATGTCGAGGTGTTCCAGCCATAGCATACACTCCATCCCTTTAAATCTTTCTAGTTAATAAAATTGTAGAGCGCGTCGAAAGAATCAAAGGCTTGTTGATCCAAACCAAGGCTTTTATTAATTAGAAGACTGGAGCGTATCACATATAGGTTGACCAGTCCAGATTGACCTGGTCTGGCTAGGAGCAACTCTTTAAGACCTGCCAGTAGGCGTGGCTACACTCTCAGCCAATCATAGTCATCCTAAACTACAATCTATACATACACACATTGGTGATAGAATCTGTACTATCACATGGGCCAAGGTGTGTATGCAGTGTCAAACAGCCAAAGTGCAGCAACACAAGATCCCCCACAACCTTTTGAGCCAACGGAACACAGGTTTGTCCACATTCACGTGGACATAGTGGGATCCTTGACAGTCTCTCAGGGTTTCCGCTACCTGTTCACAGTGGTCGACTGCTTCACCCGGTGGCCAGAAGCAATCTCCCTGGCCGACACATCCACCAGGTCCTGTGCCAAAGCACACCTCTCGTCCTGGATTACAAGATTTGGACTGCCACAGCACATCACTTCAGGCACACAGTTCACCTCCAATTTGTGGACAGACGTTGCCAACCTGTGGGGTGCTCAGCTACACCATACGATGGCATACCACCCGCAGGCCAACGTCATGGTGGAGCGTTTCCACAGGCACCTCATGACCGCCCTCATGGCCAGACACAAGAGCCCCAACTGGGTGGATGAGCTACCATGGACACTACTGGGCATCCGAACAGCGTCGATAGAAAATCTCCACGCATCCTCCGCTGAACACGTCTACAGATCCCCACTCACAGTTCCCAGAGATTTTGTTCCACAGGCCAAAGGACAGCAGGAGGAGACAACCACTTTTCTGGACAGGCTGCGCGAAAAGGTTGGTACCGATCCCACCCTCCAGACACGTTCAAGCCAAGTCTAACATCCCCAAAGAACTCAAGGACTATGAGAACATATTTGTATACAGAGGACCCCACCATTCACCACTGCAGAAGCCATACAAAGGTCCCTTTCAAGTTATACAGAACAACAGAGCCACCTTCAAGCTGGACATCGGTGGTAAACCAAAGGTCTTCATGATAGATAGACTCAAGCCTGCCCACACAGACCCAGCAGAACCCATGGAGACACCAACACCTCGACGCAGAGGCAGACCACAAGAGACTTTGGGGACTATACCTATAGACACTATAGACTGTAACGCCGGTTCTGGGGGGGGGGGGCGGGGGGGAGGCGCCGCAATTGCTGATATTGGTCCAGCACATCATGCAGCAGCAGACATGGACAGAGATCCCTAAAGTGACTCCCAGGACAACAAACCGGTAGGGGTAGAAGCTGGGGCAGCATCAGACCAACTGTCCTAAAATGGCATTGGTCAAGCTGCCCAGCTAACTCAGGACAGGTTGGGGAAGCAGGACATTCATATCCATGGATATTTCCACTCGCTATTATTATTCATATGGCTGACTCAGTCAATCAGCAAAGCAGCAGGAACTTGAACAGTATAAAATCAGCCTTTCCAGCCCTAATAAAGTGAGCTTAACCTGCCACACTTTGTGTGTGTGTGTGTGTGTGTGTGTGTGTGTGTGTGTGTGTCTTTGTAGCGGTCGGCTACAATATTATGGTCACAGGACACAAAATGTTCTCCGACACATACTCTTCCACCTGACCTGACTCGTTCCCTAATAGGAGATCAAGTATTGCATCCTCTCTTGTTGGTACCTCCATATATTGAATTAGAAAACTTCCCTGAACACATTTGACAAACTTCAAGCCATCCAGCTCTTTTACAGTATGGATTGCAAATCAATATGTGGAAAGTTAAAATCTCCTACTATCACAACATTCTGTTTCTTACATCAATCTGCTAGCTCTCTGCAGATTTACTCCTTCAATTCTCTCCAACTATTGGGTGGTCTATAGTACAATGCTATCATTGCATTCACACCCTTCCTGTTCCTCAGCCCCCAACATATGGCCTCTGTAGTTGAACCTTCTAGGCTGTCCTGTCAAAACAGAGCTGTGATATTTTCTCTGACTAGGAATGTCACTCCTCTCCCTTTCATCCCTCCCCTTCTATCTTGTCTTATAGAACGGATCCCTGGAACAATGAACAAATTACTTTTTAAATAATGTTAAATAATTCAATTTGTATAAATTCTTCAGATTATTATTTGTACAAATCCTTAAATATTTAATACCATCTTTTGGCCATTTAATCTGGGTATCCCTTTGGCACTCAGTATATTCCTTCTGTTAATGGCATAATTACACTTTTATCCCAATTTATTTTATAACTTGAAATTTTCCCATATTCTTCCAATTTAACATATAGTTTTTGTCAGGAAATTTCAGGTGCAGTCAAATATATCAAAACATCATCAGCAAATAAACTAATTTTATGCTCTTCTTGACAAACTCTAAATCCCTTAACTTATGGATCACTCTGTATTGATTCTGCAAGTGGTTCTATTGATAAATTTAAAGAAGCTGGCGATAGGGACATCTTTGTCTACTTGATATCGCCAACTGAAGCGGTGCAGATTCTTGTCCATTAGTCACTACTTTAGCTTGAGGATTATATGTAATGCCCTAATCCAGTTTACAAAGGTCGGTCCAAATCCAAATTTGTCCAATACTTTAAACAAAAAGTCCCATTTCAGTCTATCAAATGCTTTATCTGCATCTAGAGCACTGCAATCCTGAAATCTCCTCCTTTTTTTTGCCCTAAATGGATTAATACTATGTAATCTGGCCACATTTTCAGCTGACTGCTCTTTTTTACAAAACATATTTATTAATTTAGGTAGCAATTTAGTTATTCTATTTGCCAAAATATTTGCAACAATCTTATTACATACATTTAATAATGAAATCAGTCTATAAGGAAGGCTTCAAAGGGTCTCTGTCTTTTTATTTATCACTGTAATTATTATCATTGAAAATGATTCTGGGAGAGTTTGGGTTTCCAAAGCCTTTTTTAATACTTCCATAGAGATAGGAATTGATAAACTTTAAATTCATTGTAAAATTCTGGCAGAAATCCATCCTCATCTAGAGATTTATTTCTCTGTAATGAACTCATCACCTCCCTCACCTCCAACTGAATAAAGGGAGCACTCAATTCAGTTTGCTCTTCCAACCCTAATCTAGGCACAATTATCTGTGTTCATTTTATTTTCTATTTTGTTTTCATCTTTTAAAGATTCCAAATTATGCAATTTTGAATAAAAATTCATAAAGGATTAATTTATTTCTTGAGGCTTAACATTAGTATCCTTTTTAATTGCATTAATTATTCTTGAGATTTGGTTAAATTGCCAAGCAAATACTTTATGTGATCTTTTACCTAATTCATAATACCTCTGTTTTGTTCTTGTAATTGCTTTCTCAGATCTGTAAGTTTATAATGTGTATTCTGAAGGATTTTAATTAATTAATTGTCTACATTTATCTTCAGAACCTTGTTTTTGAAAATTCTTTTCCAAAACTGCTATTTCTCTTTATAACTGATCAGTCTCTCTCATATTCTTCTTTTTTAATTTTAGAAGTAAAACTTATAATTTGACCTCTTAAATACACTTTCAAAGCATCCCATATAATAAACGTCATTTAGATTACACGTTTATATCACAAAATCTCCAAATTTGTGTTCTAACAAACTCACAAAAATCTTTTCTATACTAATGAAATCAATCTCCATCTATAAACAATTTTCTCTTCATCGGCCATTTCAATTGTTATTAATAAAGGCGAATGATCAGATAAGACCCTTGCTTTATAATCAGTTTCAAGAATCCTAGCTTGCATTTGTGCTGAAATTAAAAATAGGTGAATTCTAGAATAAGAGTCATGCCTACTCAAATAAAATTTATCCTTCTCCATACATACATTTAATTTAAATCTCTCATTAATACCAATGTAGCTATGCTGCTTTTGTTCTCATTGCTACTTTCGTAGATCTATCCAACAATGGTTCAAAACAAAAATTAAAGTCCCCTCCAATTAAAATATTTTATGTGCCTCTGCTAGATTAAGAAATGTTTCTTGAATAAATATCATCAATTTAAACATCATCAAAATTTGGAACATACAAATTTAAGCAAGTCCACAATTCAGAATGTACTCAACAATGAACCATTATGCAGAGTATGTCACAACATTTTGAATGTTAATTGGAAGGGTTATTTTTTATCAAAATTGTCACACCTCTTGCCTGAGAGTTAAATGAAGAAGACATCACATATCCAGCCCAATCCCTTTTTAATTTCAAATGTTCTTTTTCATTTAAATGTGTTTATTGGAGAAAAGCCACACTAATTTCCATTTTCTTAATTTGTGTTAACATTCTCTTCCTTTTATTTATTGTTGATGGGAATGGCCACAGCAGTGCTCTGCTCTCACTCTGTCTATTCACCTTCCCTCTCCTGACAGTCACCCAACTGCATTCCTCCTGACTTTTGAGGGGTGACTGTCTCCCTAAAACTCCTCTCTAATACCCCCTCTGCCTCTCAAATGATCTGCAGTTCATCCTGCTCCAGCTCCAGTTCCCTAACCCAGTTTGTCTGGAGCTGCAGCTGGATGCACCTTTTGCAGGCATCTCAGTCCTGAATTGCTATCCCTGGATTTTGAGCTTGACTCACAGTGACTCCTATGAGGGGTATGGAGAGAGTGAAGGTGAGCAGGCTTTATCCAGTGAGGTTGGGTGAGAGAAGACCTGGAGGACATGGCTTAAGGGTGAAAGGTGAGATTTTCATAAGAACATTAGAGGGGATGTCTTCACGCAGAGAGTGATGAGAGTGTGAAACAAGTTGCCAGCTGAAGAAGAATTGGAATAGTACAATATAGGGAAGAGCATGATTGGCATGGTGGTTAGCACAATGCTGTTACAATGTTAGCAATCGGGACCGGGATTCAATTCTCACTGTTACAAACAACCCTTTTAATTATTTTTGAGACTAAAGTGACTTTGTTAGCATTTACACAGGACCAGCAATGGAAAATTCACCAGACAATGGTAAATTCAAAATAAAATCTTTTTAAATTAATATATTAAGAACATAATGTTTTTTACTCATTTCTAAACTTAATGCTAAATTTAACCCCACTATGAACAAATGTAAATGTGTGTGTGTGTGTGTGTGTGTGTGTGTGTGTGTGTGTGTGTGTGTGTGTGTGTGTGTGTGTGTGTATAATTAAAGTCATATTCTGAAAAGTCATTCTTTAAAAATTCAGCATCATTTTAATCTTGCTTGATGGTCTTAAATTCTCAGTTCAGAAATAATTATTAAGACAATTTAAACATCATATCTTTAGGCCTCTTTACTCACAATGTGGCTATTTTGTTCCACAATAAATTCACAAACCAAGACAAAGGTTAAACAAATGTGGTTATCTTCTTCCATAATGGAGTCACAAACTAGATTAGGGTTAAGTGAAGTGGTCATACAAAAATAGACCCAGAAGAAATCTGTCCTCTTTTACAATGAGACAGCAAAATGGTCTTCCTTAATTCAAAAGCCACTGATTCTGTGTTCCATTTTCCCAGGAGTAGCACACAACAACAGCACCAATTCTGGTTACTGTAACTCAACCCTGTCTTTCACAAGGATTAAACTCATGTGTCACAGGAGTTTTGACTTCTGTACTCTCTAAACTGAACTCTTACAAAACTGAACTCAAAATGTTTAAATTTGGTAATATATTTCTCAAAAATCATGTGGCCATTACATCATCACCAAAGTGAGTCCAAATTCTTGGAAACTACATGACCATCAGTTTTTTTTCTACCAAAATTCTGTTCTTTTTTCAAAACAATTCGATATGTAATGATAGAGATCATGTTTGCATGGCAACTAGCAATGCCTTACTGTTTGATTAGACTTGGCTGCCAGCAGGGGGCTGGCACACACACACACACACACACACACACACACACACACACACACACACACACACACACACACACACACACACACACACACACACACACACACACATAGTATGCAGACCTGTAATGGAGACTTGCAGCCTCATGGCATGCCTCATGGCAGGCCTCATGGTGCTGATTAAAAGAACTTTAAAGTAAAGAACCTTTTCATTCATCCATTTGTTGTCTAAGAACTCACACATATGAATGCAAGATGAAACATGGTGTCAGAAGCGGGATGAAGGGAATTAGAAGGAAATACTTTAAAAGGTAAAATCTAAAGTCAGTAACTGATCAGTGAAGAGAAGCTAACACAGTGAACCATGGAAGGATTACATCCACCAGTGAAACTTCAGCTGACAGGTAATGTGGCTGAATATTGGAACAGATTTAAACAATATTTTGGATTGTATTTAGTGACAGTCAGAGTTGACTGGAAAAGTGATAAAGTGAAACCGTTAGTTTTCTTACATGTCGTAGGTGATGAAGCCTTGGAGGTGTATAAATAACTTCACATTTGATGCTGAAGGAGACAAAATGAAACTGGAAAAATTAATGGAACAGTTTGAGGTGTACTGCATGCCTAAACATAATGTAACATTTGAGAGGCACAGATGTTTCATGTGTACAAAAAACGGAAGAAGGTATTGATCAGTATGTGAATGAATTGAGAAACAGAAGCAAAATGTGTGCATTTGGTGGACTGACTAACTAGCTGATAAAAGACATACTTGTGTGTGGTATTCAAGATAATAGTCTAAGGGAAAGACTGCTAAGAGAGCAAAATCTCAACCTGGAAAAAGCCATAGCACTCTGTAGGGCTACAGAAACTAAAAATGTGGACAAAGATTAGTGAGGGAAAATTGGACCCCTTGTAGATAGCGAGGTAGGGTGAGTGAGAAGTCAGAGGAAATGTGGGAAATTTTGAATGATTTCTTTGCTTTGGTATTCACTAGGGAAAAAAAATATTGAACCAATTGAAGTAAAGAAAAATAGTGGGGAGGTCATGAAGCATATAAGGATAACCAAGGAGGTAGTGATGGCTGTGTTGAAAAAGATAAAGGTGGATAAATCTCCGGGACCGGACAAAATATTCCCAAGGACACTCAGGGAGGCTTGTGGACAGATAGTGGGGCCATTAACAGAGATATTTAGGATGTCACTGGCCACGGGGGTAGTGCCAAAGGATTGGAGGGTGGCGCACGTGGTTCTGCTGTTTAAGAAAGGGTCCAAATGTAAACCTGGGAATTATAGGCCCGTGAGTCTGACGTCTGTGATGGGCAAGATGATGGAAAGTGTTCTGAGGGATGGTATTTACAAATATTTGGAGGTACAGGGATTGCTAGGGAGTAATCAGCATGGTTTTGTCAGGGGTAGATCATGCTTGACAAACCTGACTGAGTTTTTCGAGGGGGTTACAAAAAAGATTGATGAAGGGAAAGCTATGGATATTGTCTATTTAGGCTTTAGCAAAGCTTTTGACAAAGTTCCCCACAGGAGGTTAGGAAAAAAGGTGGAGGCATTAGGTATAAATAAGGAGGTAGTGAAATGGATTCAGCAATGGTTGGATGGGAGGTGTCAGAGAGTAGTGGTAGAAAATTGTTTGTCCAGTTGGAGGCCGGTGACTAGTGGAGTTCCTCAGGGATCGGTCCTCGGTCCACTATTGTTTGTTATATATATTAACAATCTGGAAGTAGGGGTGGAGAATTGGATAAGCAAGTTTGCGGATGATACAAAGATTGGTGGCGTTGTGGACAGTGAGGAAGATTATCGTTGATTAAAAGGTGATTTAGGAAGGCTGGAGGTGTGGGCTGAGAAATGGCTGATGGAATTTAATACAGATAAGTGTGAGGTGTTACATTTTGGAAAGGCAAATCTAAATAGGTCATATGCAATAAATGGTAGGCTATTGAGATGTGCAGAGCAACAAAGGGATTTAGGAGTGATGGAAAATAGTACCCTCAAGGCTGATACTCAGGTAGATGGTGTGGTGAAGAAGGCATTTGGAATGTTGGCTTTCATAAATCGGAGTATTGAATTGAAGAGTAGGGAGGTTATGATGAAATTTTACAAGGCATTGTTGAGGCCAAATTTGGAGTACTGTGTACAGTTTTGGTCACCAAATTATAGGAAAGATATAAACAAAATAGAGAGAGTGAAGAGAAGGTTCACAAGAATGTTGACAGGATTTCAAGGTTTGAGTTACAGGGAAAGGTTGTGCAGACTAAGTCTTTTTTCTCTGGAGCGTAGAAGATTGAGAGGGGACTTGATAGAGGTGTTTAAGATTTTAAAAGGGATAGACAGAGTAAACGTGGATAGGCTTTTTCAATTAAGATTGGGGGAGATTCAAACTAGAGGGCATGGTTTAAGATTGAAGGGGGAAAATTATAAGGGGAACATGAGGGGAAATTTCTTTACGCAAAGGGTGGTAGGGATGTGGAGAATGAGCTTCCGGCAGACGTGGTTGAGGCGGGATCATTGGTTACATTTAAGGAAAGACTGGATAGTTACATGGAGAGGAGGGGACTGGAGGGGTATGGACCGGGTGCTGGTCAGTGGGACTAGGAGGGTGGGGATTTGTTACGACATGGACTAGTAGGGCTGAACTGGCCTGTTCTGTGCTGTAAGTGGTTATATGGTTATATGGTTATATGGTACAAGAGCTGTTAAGTGCAACTAAATGCAATGTCGATGCAGTGAGCAAGAACGGACATAAATCGTTTAACAAAAAGCACACCAAAGTGGAAAGAAAGGTGGGCCTAGTGAACAAAAATGAAAGCCATGTCATTAATGCTATGCACAACATCTACCAAATAAGTGTTCAGCTTATGGTAAAACATGCTATATGTGCAACAAAAGCAACCATTATGCCCGTTGCTGTAGGAACCAAGTGTAACAAAGTAAGGTTCATGCCGTAGATGAAAGGGAGATAGAGGAATTCTATGTAGGCGTTGTGACTGAAAACCAAAAAGAAAACAGAGACTGGATGTTGAGATTAAAAGTGAATGGCATATACATTTCAGTTAAATTGGATACTGGAGCACAAATTAATGTTATATCAGAGACTGATTTTAAGAAGATTAGACCCAGACCAAAGGTGTATGGAACAAAAGTGAAGGTGACAGGATATTCAGGTACTGATATACCAGTGCAAGGAGAATGCATGGTCAAAGTGAAACACAAGGACAAAGAGCATATGCTAGTATTCATCGTGGTACCAAAGGATGTACAGGCCATACTAGGTTTAACAACCAGTGAGAAAGTGAACCTGGTAGAAAGAGTCTTCGTGGTGGAAAGTGAAGGAGAAACAATCTATGATGAATTCATGAAGGAGTACAATGACCTATTTCAGGGTCTAGGCTGCTTTCCAGGAGAACATACAATCAGAGTGGATAAATGTGTGCCACCGATTAAACGTCCATGCAGAAAAGTTCCATTTGCACTTCAAAAGCAACTAAAAGCAGATTTGGACAGGATGGAAAGCCTGAACGTGATTTAGAAGATAGATGAGGCAATGGAATGGGTGAGTTCACTCATCATTGTGGACAAAAAGAATGGAAAGCTTAGAATTTGCCTGGATCCAAGAGATCTAAACAGAGCAATAAAGAGAGCACACTTTAAGCTTCTGACACATGAAGAAATCATGTCACAGTTTGCAAATGCAAAGTTTTTCAGCAAGTTAGATGCATCATCAAAATTTTGGCAGTTGAAATTGGATGAAGCAAGTTCAAGACTGTATATGTTCAATTGTCCATTTGGCAGATCCAGATTCCTAAGGTTACCATTTGGAATCGCCTCAGCTCCTGAAGTGTATCACAAAACTATCCACATTGTCTATGAGCACCTGGACGGAGTTGATACCTCAATGGATGACATCATAGTCTGGGGAACCATGAGAATGGAGCATGATGAGAGAATAAGCAAAGTGTTGGAAGCAACAAGGAAAGCAAACCTGAAGCTGAATAGAGAGAAATGCCAGTGCGGGGTGACAGAACTAACATTTGTAAGAGATAAGGGCATCAGACCAGATCCCAGAAAGGTGTCTGCCATTGGGAACATGCCAAGGCCTCAATGAAAAAAGGTCGTACAGAGATTTTGTGGAATGGTCAACTATATGGGTAAATTCATATCCAAGCTCTCAGAAAAGATGGCTCCATTGAGAAGACTAACAGAAAAAAACATTGAATGGGAATGGAATCACAAGCATGAAAAGTCATGGAGTGAACTAAAGAAACTGCTCACAGAGGAACCAGTTCTGAGGTTTTACGACCCAGCGAGACCCATCAGTATATCATCAGATACATCACATAGTCAGCTCAGTGCAGTTCTTCTACAAAAATATGATGACTGAAAACCCATTGTGTATTTATCACGCTCAATGACAGATGTGGAGACACGGTACGCTCAAATTGAAAAGGAGCTGCTCAGCATCACATATGCCTTTGAAAGATTTCATCATTTTGTGTCAACACAAGCAATCAGTGTAGAGACTGACCATAATCCCTTGATTGCATTGTTCCAAAAGCCATTAAATGAATGTCCACTGAGAATACAAAGAATGATGATTAGCCTGCAACACTATACACTGAATGTGGCGTGCACTCCGTGTAAGCTAATGTACACAGCAGACACATTGTCTAGAGCTGTTGATGCGAGAGAGCCTGCAAACACTAAAATGGATGAAGACATGAATGCCTTCGTGGACATGATCACAAGTGCACTGCCCATATCAGATGCAAAAATGGAGCTCATAAAGTCAGAATCAAAAATGACGAAACATTGAGACAACTGAGAAAAAACATCTTGGATGGATGGCCCAACATGAAATAGGACTGCTCACCAGACGTTGCAGAGTACTGGAACTGCAGGGCAGGACTATCATTGGTTGAAGACATAATCTACAAAGGAAGCAAAATCCTTATCCCAAAGAATCTGAGAAAAGAGATGCTAAAAAGGATCCACGGAGGACATTTCAGAATCGAAAAGTGTAAGAAAAGAGCACGAGAGGTGATGTACTGGCCAAGAATCAACAATGATATAACAAATGAAGTGTCAAACTGAACAATATGCCAGAAATATCAAGCAAGCACTTCTGCAGAACCACTAAAGCCACACCCAGCACCATACAGACCTTACCAGAAGGTAGGCGCTGACTTATTCGAATGTCAAGGGAAGGACGATCTTGTAGTCGCAGACTATTACTCCCTGTATCCAGGTGTGTAAACTGAACACCACCACTGCAGATGCTGTAATAACAGGTATGAAAGCCATATTCTCCATACATGGCATGGCAAGCAAGGTCTTCACAGAGAATGGACCCCAGTCTTGCAATTCAAAGTTCTGACATTTTGCCAAAGAGTAGGACTTTGTACACACCATATCAAGTCCTCATTTTCCACAGTCCAATGGTCTAGTGTAAAAATCAGTACAAACAGTGATAAGACTGATGTACAAGGCAAAAGACAGTGGAATGGACTTCTACCAAAGCATGCTAGTATAACGCCGCACAACGCCGCTTGAGTGTAGTATGTCACCAGCACAACTCATGGGCCATAGGCTCAGATCAAAACTACCTATTCAGGAGAATCTCCTAAAAACAAAACGGGGAGAAAGTGAGGAGATTCAAAGAACAACAGAAAAAAAAGAAAAAGTATTATTTTGACAGAGGAAGAAAAAACCTACAGGAACTCCACACTGGTGACCAAGTAAGGCTTAGAGACAAAACAAACTTATGGACTCAGAAGGGAACTGTCCTTAGTGAAGTCCAACCAAGATCATACACCATTCAGACAGATGAAGGTGCTCTTCTGCAAAGAAATCGTCGAGACCTTCAAATGGGACCAGCCACAGAAGATGGAAAGACAGATACTGATGAACAACCTAAATACACAGCTGAGAAAACATCGTCTGAGGCAACAACTCAGATTCAAGGACAATCAATCAGGAGATCATCAAGACACATGAATCCTCCTAAAAGACTCATTGAGCAAATTTAAAGGCTCATCTGATAGGATGAAGTGGTTCTATCTTATTCGCTCTTCAAGTTTTAGTGTATGTAAATGTGAACACAAAACAAATTTTAAAAATGTTAACAATGTTGATAATAATTAAAATTCATAATGTTAAAGATAAAATTGGAGAGTTATACAAAGTAAACATGTTAGTTAAAAGTGAGCTACTTTTGTTTTAAGAAAGGGAGATGTAAGGATAGAGATCATGTTTTCATGTATTGCATTACCAGTAACCACAAAGTCTAAGCTGAGGGAATAATAGTTTTAATGTACAGAAGAACCTTGCTGGCCCAGATCCAGGTATAGAAATGGCAGGAAGGGAGAGGTGGCTCAACCTTTATGGCCCAGGACCATGGGGGAGGAGTCAGGGTATGTCATCAGTGGGCGGGTCAGCTCCATATATACAGTAGTCAACAATAACAATAAAATACAATGGAGGAAACATATCACCACATTCACCCCTCCTTTTAAAACAGAACCCCACTGTCTTTGAACAAAACAAACAAAAATCTGCCAAAACTATAGATTCAATGGCACTGGTGACCTCCTCGGACTAAGGGACCTGTGGGGAGTAGGGGTGGGGGTGGTCTGATGTTCCACCAGCTGGGTGTCTAGAGGCGGGGTCACCGACTGACTACTTGGAGAGGGTGCTGTCTATGTTGGGGTGATGTGAAACGCAAGATGGTCAGGGATGTATGAGATGGTTTCATGGTCTCCGGAATGCGCCAGATCCTGGATAGGTACTGTGTCCTCATGGTCATCGAAAATGTACCGAGGGCTGGCATGAATAAGGTGCACCTCTTCAACCACCACCAGTCCTGACAGGGCTGAGCCTGGTGAGTGCCATCCTCTGTGGTAATGGTAAAGGTCTGTGGTAAAACTGAAACAATGATTGTGGCATCTGGTGCAGGTGTTCGCTCGAAGGCCAGTGCCCCAGAGGGGTGATCTCCCTGCCTGGAGTCATTGTAAAGGTAGGTGCACTTGTAGCAGGCCGTAAAGTGATGTTCTTCAGAGACTCCTTCTTCTCTGGAACAGTACATGGTTCATTTTCTGTTTTGCGTATGGAACAAAGAGACTGACTGGTCCAGTCAGGGACATGTCTTCACAGCTGGCAGCACAGGTGCAGGATGCTGCATGCAGATTTAGAATGCCACCTTGTATCAGATACTGCAAGGGGTGGCCAGCATAGCAGATGCTTCTTTTCCAGTCTTTGCTACTTGCACGATCTGCCATCTATTCAACTCGGTGGGAGTGTGCCAACTCTCTCCATGTTTTATGCAACACCCTCGGCCTCCAGAACCCAACTTGTTCTTGAACAAAATTCCGCTTGTATTTTGGCAATGGACTGGAGGCTCGTCCCCATACCCAGATGGATCCCAGTTGTATTTGGTTCCATCCTTGTCAGAACCTGGTGTCAGAGGAGTTAATGGTGCCTGTGGACCTTGAGTTATAGGTGCACTGGGCATTTCCAATCCTGTTGTTTCCACCATACTGCCATCTGTGTGAACCACAATCGGTGTGGCTTTGTCTGTGGAGAGATCTCCTCCAATCTGCAGTGTAGTTTTTCCTGACAATACCTGCTCTGATATGGAAGCATTTGCCACAGATGTTGTAAAAACATTATCAGCAACTCCAGTCGTTCTTCCCACAGTCACAGTTGTCACTTCTGCGAAGCCACCTTTGTCGGCGCTCGGCAGCTGCTCATCCCCATCACTGACCTCTCGCCACCGAGGCTCCGCTCCTGCTGGGGAGCCAATGTCCATTGCCGCCACTGGGGGAAGCCGAGGGGCCAATGCCTGAGACCGCCACCGGGGGGAGGGGGGACCGAAGTCCATTGCCGCTGCCGGGGGGGGGTGGGGGTGGCTGAGGTCCACTGTCGCCGCCGGACTACCTGATGTCCTTTGCTGCTGCCACCACTGGGGGGGCCCAAGGTCCATCACCACCGCTGGGGGGCCCGATGTCCTTTGCTGCCGCCGGCGTCAGTAGCCCGATGTCCGTTTCCACCGCCGCCACCAGGGGGGGCTGAGGTCCGCGAGTTGTGGGTTGCTTACTGAGATGGGCGGTTGAGGACCTCTGAATGCCATCGTCACACTCCTAAACTGACTCTGGAAGTCAAGCCTGCTGGACCATGTTATCATAACGTTCCTCCTCCACCGTCAGAGACCCCACAGAGTGCCCACTAATATCAGTCTGATGGTCTTTAGCTTCCAATGATATGGAGCTGCTCATTGGCCAGACTGGGAGCGAGAGCCTGCGGACCACGTCAGGATGGATGAAGATCTCCGTACTGCCACTATCGAAGAGACAGTTCATCTTATGTCCATGGAGTGGGCGATCGGGTTAGGGCTGACCTGGTTCAATGTAATCGCTGCAAGGATCGGATCCTCGTCTTCGGCGGTGGCGGGGAGGCTCGATGCACAAGATGGTGGCCTCCATGTTGACCACACCGTCATGGCTGCCGTGGTCGAGGAAGAAGGTGGGAGTGATGTCAGCAAAGCAGGCTGCGACTGCGCAGTCCATGCAGAGGACGAGGGCGGCAGCAGGTAAGATCACACTCCTCTCACCGTGCACGCGGTCGGCACCAGAAGTGTAGACAGGGCTCGCTCGTCGGTCATACACGCCACACTGCTTCGCAGGGAAGTTCTGGTCTTACACACCCACAGATAGTGTCCCCCCCTTTCCGCAGCCAGAGTAGCTAACACCCCTCGTGGGGCAGAGTCATCATGAATATTTCATGTGCCTGCAGAAGTAGCACTTCTGAAGTTCGATCGTCACTGCAGCCGTGGTCGGGTCAGCCATCTCCCAAGATGGTGGCATTTTTGGCACGCACATGGTGGGCCCGCTTTTGCCCGTGATCAATTCCACATGGCGCTGGGCCCAGTCTAGAGTTATTACCAGCAGTATGGCCCACTTCAGTGCAACTGGTCTTCCGATGCACTGGGCCACCGGTCCAGGAACTGTGGAACTACCCCTTCAGTCTCCCCAGTACAAGCAGGTCATGAATGAACTCTTCAGCCAACTCACCAGGCTGCTGTTTTCGCGACGCCAGGCGATAACGCTAGTGCACATTGTTGACCTTCGGTTTGTAGAGGGCCCGAAGTTAAGCCATTGCCTCGGCGTAAATCGCACTGCTCCTGATGGCTTGGAAAGCTCGCTGGCTGACTCTCGTTTGCAGAACTTTGAGCTTCTTCTCATCAGAGTCGACCAGGTCGGCATCAACCTCGAGGAAGTTGCTGAAGTAGCTGATCCACTGCTCGTACTGTTCAGATGCTCCTGGAGATTGAGGGTCCACTTGGAACCGATCGGGGCGCAGCAGCTTCCCCATTACCGGAGAGATGATTTCTATATATTAAATTGTAGGGCACTACCAGTAACCACCAAGACTAGGCTGAAGGAACGATAGGCTTTAATGTACAGAAGAACCTTGCCAGCCCAGATCCAGGTATAGGAGTGGAGGGAAGGGAGGGGTGGCTCGACCTTTATGGCCCAAGACCACAGGGGAGGAGTCATAGGGTATGAGTCATCAGTGGGTGGACCAGCTCCATATATACAATAGCCAACAATAACTATATACAATGGGGGAAACATATCAGCACACTAACAATGCCTTATTGTTTGATTAGACTTGGCTGCTAGCAGGGGGCTGATATATACACACACACACACACACACACACACACACACACACACACACACACACACACACACACACACACACAGAGACATAGACAGACAGACAGACACACACACACACACACATAGTAGGCAGATCTGTAGAGACTTGAAGCCTCATGGTGCTGTTTACATCAGCTTTAAAGTAAGGAACCTTTTCCTTCATCCATGTGTTGTCTAAGAGCTCACACATATGAATATAAGATGAAACACATATCCATAATATCCTCTGACTTCATCTCAATTCAAGAGGCTTATGTGGCTTTGATTAAAAACAGATTGCAGTTCTTGAATAATTAAGATCCACTGGAAATCCATTAGCTCTGTCTGTCCAAGACATGTCAACTCCAAGAATGAACCCTCTTCTCCGAGTACATTGGTGTATCTGTAAATGACCTGTGTGTGATCCTGTACCAGCCCACAACTAAGAATACAGATACAATATTTTAACTCTATAATTTACTTTACTAAGTGTGATGAAATATTTGGAGATGTTTTAGGGAGATAAATTGGTAAAATTAGAGGAGGTTACATACACACACTTTAAAACAGATCTTATTTAAAAATACTGAAGAATTCATAATCAGTGACTTTACAGAAACTATGGAGAATGTTGTGCACATTTCACAAGTAGGTGCTAATTGAAATTATGTCATGAAATGAATTTACTGGAGCCAGGTTGTCTGTGTTGGACATTTTTGCAAGTCTTTTGACCTCTCTGCAAAGTGCTCACTTAAAGCTCATTGAGAGGTTTGTTTACCTAAAACAACAGATGGGAGCAGAAGACTGACTCCTATTGTTTGCTGGAGAAGGAGGGGGCTTTGCAAGTGAGAAAGAGAAGAACATGTGGCTGGGAGTTTGAATCTCAGATAGAGAGAGAGAGAGAGAGAGAGAGAGTCACAGCTGAAATAAGCCAGGAGAAGCTTGTTGGAATTGAAACAGAAGCTCCAGAGTGGCGGATGGCTGGAAGTGCTATCTCTGTGGTAGCCTGAAAGAAAGAGGTTATCATCTGGAGAACTCTGATGGGGCAAGTTTCATCAGCAAGACATTGAGGTGACTAATGGTGGTACCTCAGTTGTGGAAATCCTGGAACTAGACATCTATCCTACAAGAACCTTTCTGAGCAGAAAACATTTACCTTTTTAACTTTATACATGTTAAAGTCTGTGCACAGTATAAGAATTGGCTGCAACCAGTGAACTTGGAAGAATGAGGTGAGATTGAACTGTGAGCCAAAGAACTTTTCTTAAATTTACACACATTAGAATTAGAAGGGGGTTAAGTTGGGTAATTTAAGTTAATAGTGATAAGTTAAAGTTTGATTCTGTTTTCATTGTTTAAAGATAATTAAAAATAACTTTTGTTTAAGTAACTATTTGTTGTGTTGAATATGTATTGCTGCTGGGTTTTGGGGTCCTTTGGGATCATAACACTAAGACATTTTTATGTATGAGAAATATTGTTTAACATTAAAGATTAATGCTCTTGGTAACGTACTGGTGTTGGGGGGCGGGGGAGGGGGAATAGATTGGGTAGGATAGACTAGGCCCAAAATGGCATGTTAGTGTGCTGTATATCTAAATTTATACATTTATTGATGGGAGGGGTTTGGAGGTTCCGAACAGGACTTAGCAGAATAATAGTTCAGTATGGGATAGATGGGCTGAAGGGCCTGTTTCTGTGCTAGTTTCTGAGATTTTAGATAACATTGGGGTGGTGGGTGAGGTGTCGCTCATCATTCCTATGTCTATTCTGTCAGTCCTGTATGTTTCTCATTCTTCTAAAATCTGGAGAGTATTGGCAAACTCCGCCTCATTGCACATTGGACAATAAATCCAATGTAATGCGCTTCGAAAGAACCAAAGACTTGTTGATCCAAACTAAGGCTTTTATTAACTAAAAGAATGGAGCATATCACAAGTAGGTCGACCAGTCCAGAATGACCTGGTCTGGCTAGGAGCAATCCTTTAAGACCTGCCAGTAGGTGTGGCTACGCTCTCAGCCAATCACAGTCATCCTACACTACCATCTGTACATATGTACATAGACACATAAGTCGTGGCTGGATAGGGCATCGGCCATGGCATTTGCCTTCCTTTGGATGTACTATCACATCCAACTCTTTTAAAAATCAAGCTGATGAACATTCACTGCAATCTCTTGATCATGGTTCTATCCATCCTTTCATCTGGGCATGTTGCAACTTACAGGATTCAGTAGTAAGATAGACCCAACCTTAGGCAGCTCTCTCTTTCTTTCTCTTGGTATGAATAATGAGCATTTTTATTTGCTATACATTCTGTTTTGTCTGATTTGATGAATAAATCCCAGCAGACCTCTTCACAAAGTCTATACAATAGCAACAAGTTACATAGACCAAGAAGCTTAATCTGATTTTAACCGCCCCTTAGCAGTATCGTTCATTCATCTGGTCTCTTCCTATCAGAGATATTTCCTTCATTCCACCAGTCCTCCTCCCCCACCTTCCCTCTTAATTAAAACTAACTTGTTTCTCTCTTTCCCAGTTCTAATCAAGAGTCCTGGAACAGATATGTTAACTGTTTCTCTTTTCACACATGCTGCCTAAACTACCGTAGTTTTTCCACCACTTTTGCTTCATGACCTTTTGTGCGGCACTTTATACAAGAGTTTAAAGTCCAAATGCATCGACTGGTTCTTCTGTGCCAATTCTGCTGGTCACAGCCTCGAAAATCTCTTAACAAGTTGTCTGCTGTGATTTCCCTTTCATAAATCATGTGTCTCTCTAAATTCCCTGTGAAACACAAAAAGTTTGCCAATGCTTTGTCTGTAGTAAAATCATGGAAATGCTGTTGCTCTGGATGCAAATGCAAGCTCCTCCAGCATTTTCTCTGTTCTCTCGAAGTTCCCTCATCCCTGCTTGATAAGACATTCCAGCATTTCCCCTAAGACTGGCAGCAAACTAAACGGTTCCTCCTTTTGTGATCTTTCCCATCTTTCCAACCAGGCTGATAATATAATTGGACCATTCAGTCCATCAAGTTTGATACTGTCTTTGTGGGCTATGTACAATTTATTAGTCAAGAAATTAACTTGCTCTCAAATAGCATTGTTAAATCTGTAAATCTTTGCCCTAATTATTGTTTCAAAAATGATCAAAGGATTGGACTTTCAATCACAATTTAAATTAACACATTGTAAGTGTTTTTTTTCCAGAAGCTTCCATAATAGATAATGCAGCACCCTGCAGAAAATATTCAAAAGAAATGTCGCACTAGTGCCAGCTGTTAGTCTTGTTTTTTTTTTTCGCAATGTGAGGCTTCTGCTCTTAAAGGGGCCTGTTGAAACACAATAGTTGCAAGAAATCATAAAATGTGAAGTCACAGAGGGGAAGAGGTCGTGCTTCACTTAACAAAATTTAGCGGAGGAGACTTAACTGAGAGAAAATGTTTCTTTTATTTATTCACTCTTTTTGGATGCATGCATCACTGAAATTAAAGCAAACATGGCGAAGTCCATCATTGAATCAGACCTCCCGCCCATGGAAGACATCTGTGTGAGGCACTGCCTCAAGGAGGCAGCCAACATCATCAAGGACCTGCTGGTCTCAACCTCTTCATGCTGCAGAAGATACAGAAACCTGAAGACCAGCACCTCCAGGTTCACAAACAGTTCTTTCCCAATGTGTAAAAGACTCTTGATCCTCCCTGTTCTGCCCTAACCCTAACCACAAACTAGTCAGGGAGCTGTCTGCAGAAGTGAAACATTACTTTTTTCTCTTCCAACTGTGAACATTTATCTATCTATCTTTTTATACATTATCTTGTTTTCCATCTTGATGGATTATAGTAATTTAATGGATACTATTGTGTAAATGAGGTGGCTGCAGCAAGTAAGAATTTTGGGGTATTGTAGTTACAGGTACTCATCTAATTTTGACGGTCGGACCTACGATTTTTCAATGTTATGATGGTTCGAATCCGTACTTTCAATTTCAAATTCTGCTATGTTCCCATGCTTGTGAAATACAGTACATCCCCACCATACAGCAATTAATTTTAGTTCATTGTTTCAAACATTCTCCATGCCCAGTGTGTACATTAATGGTTTTTTATCTGCCTGGAATAGAGGTATTCAAAATTTAATTATAAAATTGGTAGGTGCAGAATTTTTTGACTGGTGATTATTTCAACTTACGGTGGTTTTGCCTGAATGTTACCCCATCGGAAGTTGAGGAGTGCTGTACATAAATTACAATAAATTCTCGTGACTCATTAAAGCCCATCTGTAACTTCTCTTTAGGAGGTGGAGATCAGCTGTTTGCTTGAATTAAAGGTCCTTCAGTTGAAATAAGGTGCTTCCATGGAGCTGTTGGGTGGGGAGTTCTAGGATTTAGATCCTGTGATAAGGAAGGACTGGAAAAATACTTTCATATTGAACGTGACCAGGAGGGGAACTTGTTTCCGTGTTCACTGGCATTGCTCTTTGGGTTAGAGGGTGTGGGTTGAAGGTGCTGACAGCGTAACATAGGAAGTACAAAACAAATTAAATGTGCATAGAAGTGTTATTCAGAGTGACATTCAGAAGATTTGCCAGTCCAGCAAAGTCCCAAGTATGCCAGATTATCAGAATAGTCACTTAATTTAGCCCGTTAACTGACCTCAGAGTTAGGTTGGGGTTTCAGAAAATATAAAATAGATGCAGGACGCTGCGCTGCGCTGAGGAAGCAGCAATCAAGCACAAAGCTCGAAAGACTGAACAACTTCCAGTAAAAGTCTGAACATCAGTTCATGGCTTGGTGGGTCCCCGTGTGACTGGCTCAGGAGGGGCCGGCTCGGGTCTATATTTGGGTCGGCTGACTGAGAGCCGGCCAGGTGGAGTCAGCCCTTTAGGTGATCTTCCTGCAGGTACAGAGATCATCCCCTGCAGTCGGCTGGTGGTCGTATCACCACAGACGCCTTTTCCACATTTGCAATGGATAAATAAATATTGCATTCATTATCAGTCACCAAGTGTCTCCATATTCACTGATGTTCAAAGGTTTCAGCCCATGCACTTTTAACCCCAGTGGAGATCTAATTCGTCCAAGCTCTCAGCATGAACAAAATTACACCCAAGTCCTGTTTGTTTAGTAAATTAAGACTCTTCCCTCACCATGGTGTGGATGAGATGTGCCACCTCCCTGTGGTATTGTGTATGTGTCCTGTATTGGTTGCAATGTTTTCTAGCATTATTTGATTTATGATTTTTTTTCTCAGAATCAATAAAGGGAAAAAAAATCACAAAGAGACTTTCTATAATTTTAATACACAACTAATATTGAATTCAACATAGAGCTTTGACAGAAACAAGAGCATCATAACAATGGAAAAGCTTTTGCCTTTATTCATTCTATTGAACAATGTTTTGGTTGATGCAGTGAGTCCTCTTTTTTGCCAACAGGGTCTTTACATTTTAACTTTACTTACTGGCTCAACAAAATCTGCTGGAAGAGCCTAAAGGAGTTATGACTTCAGATCCAGTGTAAATGCACCGTCTAATATTCCAACATCACGTGGTTGACAGTATCTCCACATCAGTGCAGTTTGGCGATGATAGTTGCCTGATTTTACCAAATTAGTAACAAGGCCTTTGCTTCAGGCCACAGAATAGGAGTAGTGAGGCAACTTGCAGCCTTAGTGTCATATCAAATCCTTAGGCGAGTTTTTAATTGCATATCTGCACCATCTCCCAAGCAGCTCATTTCCACCTCTGTGCCACTGCTTTTGTGTCTCAAGCATCTTTTTCTGACGCTCTTGCCTGCATTTTCCAATGACCCTTCATATTCCATACACCCCTGTCCTCCATTACTTTTAACAACTTCCATCACTGGGAATAAATTCAAAAGCCCTCTTTTCTTTGCCTGTCTTAATATCTCCGTAACTGGCTCAGGGTCAAATCTTTTTCCTAACTCTTCCGAGAATCAGCTGGAGGAATTTTAATGAGGCCTTTATAAAGAAAGCCAAACTTTTTAAATCTCTCACCATTCAGTTTTAGTTGTTGTTGCCACTGTATCCAACTTGAAGGCTCTCTGTTGCAGTGGGCTTAGAAGGATTCCTTTTGGTCCCCAATGCTAAATTGTCAATGTCAATTGTGAATGGTTGGACCCCTGACACACTGACGAGGACTGCAGCTTTGGGAAAGAAGAACTAAAGGCTTGTTGGCTAATTCTCCAATATATTCAGAGTGGGCTTATGAGAGATACACTTTCTGTTCATCCCTATGCCTCTCGCAGGGAGGCACTGATTTATGTTAGGTGCATATGTTGAAGGCTCTGATTTCTTAGCCTCTCCCACTTAAGCCATGATTGATAAACAAGGATGTAAGGAATGCGAAATGAAAGGAATGCTTGCAAGAGCCTACCTAACTACAAAGAAGGTTTGCTGGATCAAAACGAGGGATTAGTGGAGACTGATTCGAAGAGGTTGAGTCTTCTTGACTCACACTCACATTGAAGAGAAGGAGTGAACTCACTGAAAGCAGCAGGATTCTGTGGGAGAGGGGAAATGGTAAGGTAGATGCTGAGAGGCTGGAGAGTTTGAGGTCAGAGCCTCACAAATAAAGTGTCAAAACTGAGATAAGGAGAGATATTTTTACTCAGAGGGTTGTAAAACTGAATTTCATGAGCACATTTCTGACTGAGATTGATAGGTCTCTGGACAAAATGTATCAAGAAGGGGCAAATTACAGAAGGTCTTACTGAGAGATAGAAAAACCTCAAGAATCCTCCATCCTATTTTGTATTTTCCAATTCTTAGGCTGACGAAGATAAGTGACCCTTCGTATAATCCGGCATGGAAACATGCCCTTTGGCCTAATTTGCCCTCGCTAAAAAAAGTCTTGTCCACACTAAACCCACCTTCCTTCTACAACCACTGAACCATCTAACTCCCACAACTAACCTGGACTACTCGTCCTCACAACCTGTCCCCTGTAAGGACTCCATCCCCTTCTCTCAATTTCTCTATCTCCACCACATCTGCTCCCAAGATGAGGTCTTCCAGTCCAGAGCATCTGAAATGTCTGCCTTCTTCAGCAAGTATGGCTTCCCCTCCACCACTATTAACTCGACCTTCACCCACATCTCCTCCATTCCCTGCTCAGCTGTCCTAGCCCCCCCCCCCCCCGCTCCTCACCTACCACTCCACCAGCCTCCGCATCCAACACATTATCTGCCAGAATTTCCGGTATTTACTACAGGACCCCAGCACCAGACATATTTTTCCTTCTCCTCCCTTCTCAGCCTTCCATAGGAGCCACTCCTTCCATGACTCGCTTATGCAATCTTCCCTCCCCACCCATTTCCCCACCCAGAACCTTCCACTGTGATCGTACAAGGTGTAATACTTTCACCCATACCTCCTCCCTCACCACGGTCCAAGGTCCCAAACATACCTTTTAAGTGAAGCAACACTTCACCTGTACCTCCAAAGAACTCATTTACTGCATCCGGTGCACCCTCTGTGGCCTTCTCTACATCGAAGAGACCAGTCACAGATTAGGAGATCGCTTTGCCCAGCACCTCCTCTCCATCCGCACAAAAGCGACCTCCCCGTAGCCAACCATTTCAATTCTGAGTCACACTCTCAAGCTCACATGTCTGTCCATGGCCTTTCACTCTACCCCACCCTGACCACCCACACATTGGAGGAACAACACCTCATTTTTTGTCTGGGCACCCTCCAACCCCAGGGCATGAACATTGAGTTCACTGCATTCCACTATTCAGCTTGCCCTTTTCCCCCCTCCCCCCTTTAACCAGTTATTCCAGTTCCCTTTTTCTCTCCACTTCCTGTGGTCCTCCCCCCTCCATCCATCATCTCCCATCCTCACCAACTGTCCTGCCCCCCTCCCCCTTTTGTTTGGACACCTCTCATGTTCCCTCACACCTTGATGAAGGGTTCAAGCCTTACATAAAGGGACTGTTTGATCTGCTGAGTTTCTCCACCATTTGTGTGCTTTTTCACTTAACCACGGTGTCAACAGTATCTTCTATTACCATATCCCTCTCAACCAATCCTATTCATGTACCCTGTCCAATATTTTTCTTAAACATTGCAATAGTACCTGCCTCAACTATCCCCTCAGGTAAAAAGGCTACCCCTCAGATTCCGCCGTTACCTCACCTTAAACCCAGTGGACTTTTCAGACCAGTGTATGTGACTCCAACTTGCATTCCAAGGCTTTGTTAAACACCCCCTGTAGAGCTCGTCGAAAGAACCAAAGACTTGTTGATCCAAACCAAGGCTTTTATTAGCAAAAGACCGGAGCTCTTCACAGGTGGCCGACCAGTCCGGAATGATCCGACCTGGCTAGGGACACAACCCTTTAAGGCCCAAACAATAGGTGTGGCTTAGCTCTCAGCCAATCGCTGTAAGCACAGTCTAGATACAGTAACTATATACACTATGTACATTGGTGATAGATCTGTACTATCACACCCCCCTCACTTCTTCCCTCAGCTTTGTCTCTCCCCTTTTTCCCTGTCACCTTTTGCATAGTCATAATCAATTCTCACCTCTCCCCTTATCCTATCCTGTCCTCCCCCAGCCAACACTGTCTGAATTCTGAGATTTCCTCTTTTCTGGTTATTCCTCCTTTTCAACGTGTTTTTCCTACAATCACTGCGTCTGTAGACTTTTGTGTTTCGCACACTCCAAAGCAACATTCATTCACTTTTTTTAAGATGTCACACCGTTGTATGTTAAGCATTTCAGGGCACTGAGTGAGCTGAAGGGAAACACGAGATACAAGGTTCTGTGTGCTAAAAAAAAGTGGCTGGGAAAGGGGCCCGGTGGTTTTGAAAGGAATGTGGAGTTGAAGCCCCAATGAGTTTAAAGGGAAATGCAGGAATTAGAACACCTGGTGTTTAAAAGGAATGGGACCACAGCTTCCATTCACCACCACATCCATCGGTACCAGACCACCACAGGGCTGTGTTCTTAGTCTCCTTCTCATCTCACTTTAGACTTATAACTAAATGGCTCAGTACAACAACACCATCTATCAAATTCACTGACAATACCACGTGGTGGGTGGCATAATAAGGGGTGATGAGTCAGCAAACAGGAGGGAGACTGAAAACTCAACAAGCAGCGAAGATCCTGGATTTCCTCACCTCCAGACCACAATCAGTGAGGATTGGTAAGAACATCTCCTCCACAATCTCCATCAGTACCGGAGCACCACAGGCTGCTTTCTCAGCACCCCCCCCCCCCCCCCCACCACTTTACACTTTTGACTGTGTGGCTTGGAACGACCACAGATCACACCGTCTACAAATTCACTGACGATACCACGGTAGTGGGTTGTACAAAAAGGGGTGATGAGTCAGCAAACAGGAGGGAGAGTGAAAACTTGGCTGAACGGTGAACCTCTTCATTCAATTCCACCAAAACTAAGGAGCTGATTGTTGACTGCAGGAGGGAAAAGCCAGAGGTGTACGATTCAGTGATCATTGAGGGATCAGAGGTGGAGAGGGTGAGCAAATTTAAATTCCTGGGAGTCACTATTTCAGAGGATTTTTCCTGACCCCAACACATGAATGGCATTGTGAAGAAAGCACCTCAGCACCTCTTCTTTCTCAGGAGTTTGCAAAGGTTTGGTGTGACACCAAACACCTTGGCAAACTTCTACAGATGTGTAGTGGATAGTGTGCCAACTGGCTGCATCGTGGCTTAGTATAGGGACACTAATACCTCTGGGAAGAAAACCCTGCAAAAGGTAGGGGACACAGACCAGTGCATCACAGGCCAAACTGTCCTTACCATTCAGTAAATCTATATGGAACAATGCCATCAGAGAGCTGCAGCAATTATCAAGGATCCACACCAGCAAGGAAGTGCTGTGTTCTCTCTGCTGGCATCAGGAAAGGGGTATCGGTGCCACAAAACTCGTACCACCGGGCTCAGGAACAGCTGCTACCCCTCCACCATCAGACTCCTTGATAACAAACTCAATCAGAGTCAAAACACAGAAATGCTGGAGGAACTCAGCTGGTCTCGCAGCGTCCATGAGAGGTAAAGATAGATTTCTGACAGTTGGGCCTGAGCCCTTCCTCAAGGTATGAGTGAAAAAAAGACAGTGTGGTGATATGCAGGGGGCGATCTCTGTACCTGCAGGAAGACCACCTGGGGGCTGACTCCACGGAGCCACCACAGCTGAAACTGGTGTGTACAGATTTCTAGCAGAATAAAGCCTGTAGTACAGCCTTTTGTGTTTTGTGTCTGCTTGCTGCTACCACAGAGCGTCACAGACAGGTGCCTGAATTAAAGGCTGGGGAAAGAAAGGGAAGTATATATCACCTGGTGAGCCCAATGCTGAACCCATGGGATTTCCAAACAAGTGGATATCAGATTATTGGAGTAATCTTTGGCAAATTCTGCCCCAGGTTTATGCATGGCATGGCTCCAAACTCAAAGAGGTGTGCCCACGCCACTTGATTTCAACCATTGGTGTTCCACGATGATGAAGATTTTAATAAATCAACTCGAAGATCTGGCCTCCAGGACCCCACAGCAAGAATGCCCCAGAAAGGATGAAGACTAGGACCTCATGTCTGAGTTAATAGTGCATAGAACAATGCTCTCTGACTTAATTTCTCTTTGCAGGTCATGACGTGATGATTATGGAACTCCTCGGTTGGATCTTGCTCTTCCCTGCTGTGAAGAGGCAGCTCTGAAACTTTTAGGCTCTCCTGGTTAAATTAACAATCCAGTCTAATCCTTTATCCTCACCTTTGTTGATTGAAGCTCATCAGCTGATCATCCCAGTCCTGTCTACAGGCACTGAGGGTTTCTGCCTATCATCCTCATCCCTGTCATCCTCTGTGTGGGAAGTACATGCCCCGTCCCCTCCTACTCATAAACTCTGGTCACTATCCCCTAGAGTTTTTATCTGTCTGATAGGGAAATAGGTTCCTCTTATTTAACTAACACAAAAACTGTCTTAAACTCCCGTTCAAGGCCTTTGGATCCCACCACTTTTACCAATATTGCTCCCTTCTGCGTCTCCGATAACCTCCATAGCCTGTCTGGTCCAGCAGTGAATGCAAATCTAGGGCATTCAAATCAACCTCCTCAACACCATTACTCACTCATCTCACAGAAACTCCACAGGGATTTACTTTTGTTCCATCTCTTTGCGCTTCGTCAGATTCTTTTGAGTTTAATGTGTGAATTTGACTCAATAACAATGCTTCTGTAGTTTCCCCCTTGTAGAGAATATTGAGAGGTCCAAGTGATAACTACTGTTGTCTATAGTGCTCTTGAAATATTTCCAGTTCGTTCCTTTAACATGTCAGAATAGTATATAGTCGTAAACACATAAATATACATAAGTGCCTACCGAATCACACACACTCGCATGCACTGCACTCACCCGAACCCTGTACAGTTGCAGCACAACATCCCTGCTCTTAAATTCAATACTTCCAGCAATGGCCAATATTTCATTTGCCTTCTTGATAAACTTATACCTGCAAACCAATGTGATCCATGCAGAAACATTCCCTAATCCCTCTGTACAACAGTGTGCTGCCCTCTTCCACCATTTAAATAATAATCTGACCTTTTAGTGTTTTTCTTCCAAAATGGTTTACCAATATTGTACTTCATCTACCACAGAGCGTCACAGACAGGTGCCTGAATTAAAGGCATTTAATCTATATATAGGCCCTTCCATACAGTAAAAAAAAGCCGAATGTAAAGGTGGAGATTCTCCGCCCTCATCAGGAGACTTACCTCCATGAATGCACCTGGCCGGCTCCAAGGCGCTGACTGCAATCTCTCTCAGGGAAAGGGTCAGCAGTGGAGCGCTGTGCTCCACCACCCTGCATGAAATGTAATGTCACTGCAAGCATTTACCCCTCTCCCTCCATGACCCCCTCAGTGCAGGAGCCATCAGGGCAGGGGAGGCCGGCAGGGGGCGTCAGGGCAAGGGCGGCTGGGGAGGTTGTCAGGGCAGGGGAGGCCGGTGGGAGCCGTCAGGGCAGGGGCAGCCGGCGGGGGCCGTCATGGGACAGCCGAACTGGGCTGTGGCGCACCGAGGCGCCGCTCTGCATAAAAGCAGCACTGGAGCAGCCTTTCAGTGCTGCGCCATGCACAGGACAGTTTAAAATTTGTATCTGCCTCTGCAGCCAGCCTCGAAGTGGAGGCCCAGCATGAAAACACCTCTGTACACTCTTCACATCCTCTGCACAAGTTGCCTTTCCACTCAATTTGGTGTCATCATCAGTCTTGCATCTGCTGCACTTTGTCCCCTATTCCAAATCATTAATGATTATAAAGGAGCAGTTGCAGACCTAGTATCAACCCTGCAGCACTTCGATCACCACCGATCACCAACCAGTGATCCCAAGCAGACTCACATCCACATGGACACACTTGCACAGGGATATAAGCATATATGAAGACGACATAGGAGCACCTAGACACAGAAATGCTCGTGCATACAATTGAACACTAATATGCACTTGCATATGTTTGTGTGTGTAGATGTGTGTCCTTGTTAAAGGGGATCTGGGTGTGTCCAACTGTGCACACATAAACATGTGCATGCACGCATAAAAGAAGTGGATTACATTTAATTAGTCTATTCAACCTGTTTAAATGCAGCTTTGCCCGATAAGATCAGATTAGACCAGCCATGATCTATCAGAAGCTGAGAACAGCCAAATGAAGGATTGCCTGAGATATGCCTCATGTTTGAAGTAATTCAGAAGTAAGATAGATTCTCATAAATACCCTTCACAAGAGCGGCACTAAATGGCAAGTGTTTCCTTTTGCAGTTGTCTCTCACCAGACATTATGAGATGAAGCTGTGGAGTTTGGTGTAGGGTGCTAATCATTGCCTTTCGAAGCTAAATACTGTTTGTGGTAGATTTTGTCAGGAGAATGAGTCCCATTCATCTATCTATCATTTGCTATTCAGTGACAGGACGTTGAATGCTGTGCTTTCAGTATGGCTGCTTAATACGACGACGCATAAAATAGATTTGAGAAAGAAAAGCAGAGATAAAAAATGTTTAAATATTTATTGTGAATGTTCTGAGCTGTCACCCAGTGACGTTCTTTATATTTTGTTTCGAAAAATGGATAGTCAGTGAGGCACCTTAGTGTCTAGTCATTCTGTTAGCATCTGACTGGTGTTCATAACCTAGCACTGCCCTCTCTCTGATAGCTCATCCCCCCACTTCTTTTGGAAGGACAACCACTGTCACTCACTGACATCAGGTTTGCAAAGTGATAACGATAATGAATTTATTCTCATATGCCTTGAACAAGGCATATGACATTGCACTGAAGTTCTCACTTGCTGCAGTTAGACAGGCACTTTGCAAACAAAAACTAAAAATCAATGGCAATAGTGCACTTAATTACATTAGAAGTGGGCCATAAATAGAAAATAAATAATAAAGATTCACAGTTCTCCTAGTGCAAATAAAAGTGACTACAATCCTTGAGTGGTGTCAGAGCAGTACTTGATTAGCTTAACGACAGTCCCTGATTAGTGTCCTGGATTCCATGATCTGGTCCGACTTTAAACTAAGGGAAAGGATTGTGCACTCGGATTTGCAAGCACAGGACAGACACCAGGCTGAAAACAAAAGACAAAGTCAGCGGGGGATTGTGTTCCAGGCACCACTTGGTTTCACCTGACATCAACATCTGTGGTGATGCAATCGGACTCAGCACTTCTGGGCCAAGGCTTGGCAGTTCCCATTGCTGATTGCAACCTGGAGTGAGAACAGTGGAAGAGAGAAGGAATAGCATCAAAGTTTAAATTGATTGTTAGAGTACATACCCTGAGCTTATTTTTCCTGCAGAATTTCTACTTATCGGCATTCAAGAAAAAGCTACGTATACAAAAAGGGAGAAGACTGTGCAAATACAGAAAATATAAATATTCAGGAATGAATAATGTGCAAAGTTAAGAGTCCTTAAACGAGTCCCTGAATGAGTCTGTTGTTGAGGGGGAGCAGCTGTTCCTGAACCTGATGGTGCAAGCCTTGTGGCACCGATACCTCTTTCCTGATGGCAGCAGCGAGATGATATGGGTCTTTGATGATTGCTGCTGCTCTCCGACAGCAGTGTTCCCTGTAGATGTTCTTGATGATGTCCTGGACAGTGTCCACTGCCTTTTGTAGGACTTTACGCTTGGGGGGTGGTATTGGTGTCCCCATATCAGACCACGATCTACCATTTGTAGATTGCATTGATGTCGTAACAAGGCCTTGTAGTTGTAAGTATAAAAATCTTGGGGGGCCGGGGGCGGGGGGGGGGGAATGCGCAAAGTACATTGCTCTGTGGTTCTCTGATACTGATGGAGATTGTAGAAGAGATGATCTTGCCAATCCAAACTGATGGGGTATGGAGGTGAGGAAATCTAAGATCCAATTACATAGGTCTTGGAGTTTACTGATCAGTTTTGAGAGGATGATGGTGTTAAATGCTGAGCTGTAGTTGATAAAGAGCATCCTGATGTATGTATCTTTGCTGTTAGTGTGTTCCAAGGTTTTGTGTCAAGCCTGTGAGATGGTATCTGCT
The DNA here is from genome assembly GCF_036971445.1 of Narcine bancroftii. Taxonomy (NCBI): domain Eukaryota; kingdom Metazoa; phylum Chordata; class Chondrichthyes; order Torpediniformes; family Narcinidae; genus Narcine; species Narcine bancroftii. Next base: position 42,323,874 of record NC_091480.1, on the reverse strand, counting down.
GTAGACCTATTGCTGTGGTAGGCAAATTGGAATGGATCCATGTCACCACTCAGACAGGAGCTGCTATCAGTCCAGTAATCAAGGAGTTTGTCAGCACTCACTGTGCCTCTTGGACCATTAAAGCATGAAACATTGTCACAAGGGGTCAGATAATTTTTTTCTGGGGTGTGTTGGGGTCATCTTTATTGTATGTTTATAGTTGTGAGAAACAGAAGTACCTTCACAGAATTTGCTCGAGACAAAAATTGAGAACAAAGAACATTTATTATACAACAATGCAAAGTTGGGTGCTTTCCCTTACCCTGGGAATACACACACATACTGGGGCTCACCCAACTTTTATACAGTTCATTTCAGTGTAGAGGTACCCTCCCCCCCCCCAACATTCTTCTGCCTCCTGGATAAGTTTGGCATTAGGCAATCCTGTCTGCCTACGTGCTGTTTCTGTGAACTTGGAGGACCAGGGGTATCCTGTCTGTGTCCCATCATGTCATTGTCCTTATTCACCTGCCTTTGTCCTTATTCACACCTTCCCAACCCTCAGGGCTTACTAATTCTTATATGCAGAACTTGCTAATTCTGTCTAAGGCTTACTAATTACATTTGCGGAACTTGCTGAGACTCTCTCTAAGGCTAGAAGACCCTTATCTTATTCAGACCAGACTAACTTTACTTCCTACATTCTATTATCTACCCTTATCCTATTCATACTGGCTTTCATTACACATATATCCATACTAGCTTTCTTCATCTCTCATATTTTCATATTAGTTTTACTCATCTCTCACATAGTTGATCCAAGGGCAAGTGTAGTCAACCATCATGTGGAACAGATCGTGGCATACAGTGGGTAAGGATAAGGGTGGAAGCCCTCCCTCCCTGAAGCATATTGCTCACCATCTAAGTTTTAATGCCTCTCTTCTTCCTCAAAAGCACTCAGATTGAACACAGGTTTAACCATTTAGAGTGCAGGTCCTCCAAGGAAGAAACTGTTGGATTATTCCAGGTGCTCCAAGCTGAGGATGGTCAGAACAGGAAGATAGTGCAGACAAATAAGTGGGTGAAGAGATAGTGCAGGGGGCTTGGTTTCAAGTTCTTGGATCATTTGAATCTTTTCCGGGGAAGGGTGACCTGTATAAGGGGAAACAGGGTGCATGTGAACACAAAGGGAACCAATATCCTGGTAGCAAGATTTGCGAATGCTGTTGGGAAGGGGGTTTAAACTAGATTGGCAGGGGGCTGGGAACCAAAGCGAAGAGGCAGTTAGAGCACAATTGGAAACAGTTGGTGAATAGTTTGTGTGGAAGGACAGGCAGGCAAGGCGAAATTACAGCCATGGGGATGCATTGCAATGCAATAGAGACACAGAGTCTAAAGTAACAAATAAAAGGCTAAATGTGGTGTATTTAAATGCACACAGCATAAGAAGTAAAGTGGTTGACCTTGTAGTACAGCTACACATTGGCAGGTATGATGTGGCCGTCATGGAGTCATCGTTAAAGGATGGACATCATTGGGAGCTGAAATTGAAATTTCACAAAAGGATAAGCAGATAAGCAGAGAGTTGGCATGGCTCTGTTGGTAAGGAATAACATCAAATTATTAGAAAGAGGTGACATAGGATTAGAAGGTATAGAATCATTGTGGGTTGAGTTAAGAAATGGCAAGGGTAAAAAGACACTATTGGCAGTTATACACAGATCTCCAAACAACAAATTACAACAACGGTTAGAAAAGATGTGTCAGAAGGGCAATGTTATGTTAGTCATAGGTGGTTTTAACATGCAACTAGATTGGGAAGACAAGGTTGGGAATGGATCTCAAGAGAGAGATTGTAGAAAGCCTATGAGATGGCTTTTTCGAGCAGCTTGTTGATGAGCCCATGAAGGTATCGGCTGTACTGGATTGGGTGTTGTGTAATGCACCCGAGGTGATTAGAGAACTGAGAGTAAAGGAACAATGATAAAAATATGACTGAGTTCAATTTAAGATTTAACAAGGAGATACTAAAGTCAGATGTGTTGGTACTTCAGTGGAGTAAAGGGAATTACAGTGGCATGAGAGAGGAACTGGCCAAATGGGAAGGGGGCACGAGTAGGGAAGACAGCAGAGCAGCAATGAGAGGAGTTTCTGCAAGAAATGGGGAAGGTGCAGGATACGAAAAAAGAGGAAATACTTGAATGGAAAAATGTCACAACTGTGGCTGACAAGGGAAGTCTAAGACCACGTGAAGGAAAAGGAGAGGAAAAGGAAGCAAAAATTAGTGGGAAGATAGAGGATTGGGAAGGAGGGAAAAGGTGAAGTATGAAAATAGGTCAGCAAATAATGTCAAAGATAATACAAAAAGCTTCTTCAATGTGTAAAGAGTAAAAGAGAGGTGAGAGTAGATATAGGACAACCAGAAAATGATGGTGGAGAAATAGTAGGAGACAAGAAGGTGGCAAAGGAACTCAATGAGTATTTTGCATCAGCAGTGTATCAGGGAAGGGAAGTGAGTGCAGTTACCATTTCAAGGGAGATGGTCTAAGGCTGGATAAGTCTCCCAGACAAGATGGATGCATCCTCAGGTCCTGAAAGAAGTAACAGGAGAGATTGTGGAGGAATTGGTACTGATTGTTTCGGAATCAATAGATCTGACATGGTCTGGAAAATCGCATATGTCACCCCACTATTCAAGAAGGGAGTGAGGCAGCGGAAAGGAAATGATAGGCCGGTTAGCCCGATATCAGTGGTTGGGAAGATGTTGGAGTCGATTGTCAAGGATGAGGTTACAGAGACACATGACAAGATAGGCCAAAGCCAGAATGATTTCGTTGAGGGAAAATCTTGCTTGACAAACCTATTGGAATTCTTTGAAGAAGTGACAAGCTGGCTGGATAAAGGAGATGAGTGGATGTTGTCTATTTGGATTTTCAGAAGGCCTTTGACAAGGCACCACACATGAGAATATTAACAAGGTAAGAGCCCATAGTGTAACAGGAAACATAATAACAAGGATAGAGCATTGGCTGTTTGGCAGGAAACAGAGTTTCAGGGATCATATTCTGATTGGTTGCTAGTTGTAGTGGTGTTGGGGCCATTTCTTTTCATGCTGTATATTAATAATTTGGATTCTGGATTGAATGGCTTTGTGTCCAGATTTGAAGATGATACAAAGGTAGGTGGAGGACCAGGTCATGTGGAGTAAACATGGAGGCTGCAGAAGGACTTACACCAATTTTGAGAACCTGCAGAGAAGTGGAAAATGAAATAGACTGTTGGAAAGTGAACAGTCATGCACTTTGGTAGAAAAGAAATGGGCAACTATATTTTAAATGAGGAGAAAATTGAAAATACCTAGATGTAAAGGGACACGGGAAGTTTTTCTGCAGGAGAGCCTGAAGGTATCTTGCTCGATGAGTCGGTGGTGAAGAAGGCAAATGCAATGCTGGCGTTCATTCATTTCAAGAAGAATAGAACAGAAGAGCAAGGATGTGATGTTGAGTATTTATAAGGCCCTTGTGAAACCTCCCGTGGAGTATTGTGAGCAGTTTTGGGCTTCTCATTTCAGAAAGGATGTGCTAAAGTTGGAGAGGGTTCAAGGAGGTTCATTAGGCTGATTCCAGGAATGAAAGGGTTATCATCTGAGGAGCATTTGACACCAGGTTTGCTAATGAGATTAGCAACACAAAGTAGCAGCCTCTGACGAATGCTTTACTGTTAAATTCCACAATACAATGTGTAACAGGAGCCCTGGAAATGGTGGCTGCCTCAAGCTAAACGCCGTCTCTTTTTTTTAACTAGCGGCCTTTGCAGGGACTTGCGCATGCACAATAGCATCATAGCGAGTACAGTGGCTGCAGTGGGTGCAGACAGCCAATAGAAGCGGCTGTTTATATCCCCTTTCTTGGGCAACACCCTTCACATACCACAATCCATGTAGATGTTGTACTTCACAATAATATAGTTCAGCAGTGAACAGTCAGCCCAGTTTAATCCCAATATTTTGGGTTGGGCCCGAGGCATGTTATATGGTAGCCATTGGTGGGTGGAGGCTTGAAGTGCTTCAGCTTGAAAGGATGGGTCATCCGTGGTTTCAGGGTTGTGACCATTTGTTTCATGTGTTGTTACTGAGGGAACTCCGCCCACCCTGGGTTCATGTTCCAGATCCTGGTTTATAGTCTCATCAGGAATACTTCAGGATGGGGGTGGCTCCCTTACGGGTAGGATGTGTCGATAGTTTCTCCAATACACCCTTCCTTCTGATTTTACCAGGTATGACTTGGGCTCCTGGCAGCTCCATTTGACTATGCCCATACGGTCGTAGCCCTGTGGACTTGCCCTTTTGCTAATGGCATGAGCAGCCAGCTGTTTCTGTTGTAGCATCTTTTTCTGTATTAGCCTCCCGTTCAGCAGTTGGGATTTAATTTCTTGTGAGTTTTTTTAGCTGAGGCTCCATGAGTCTCCTTGCCACAGGCAGAGTCATCTGTGTCTGTCTGGACATGAGACGTTGTGCTGGAGAACCCAATATGGCGTCGCTGGGGATGTTCCTTAGGTTCAGCAGGTTGAGGAACACATCCGTATTTTCCCCATGGGACTTTTCCATCAATTGCTTCGCGCTCCTCATAGCTCTTTCAGCCAACCCGTTTGACTGTGGGTTTCCCGGGCTGCTAGTGATATGGTTGAAATCTCATGTTGCTGAATTTGTCACTGGTGAACTGGGTGCCATTGCCTGATAACAGAGTGTGGGGGGGCCCATGCACTGAAAAGTGGCTTTTTAACTTGATAATGACTGCCGACGAGGTGACATTGGGTAAAAGGTCTATTGCAAACCATTCAGAGTATGAACCGAAAAGAACCAAATACTGTTGACTGTGTCGACTTTCATGTCTGTTGCTTTACCATTGATCTTCATTGTTACAAATGCTTCGTTATTCCTTCTGATTCTGGTTGGGTCTCCTGTCATCTGCAGAGTCAATCCATCAATGTAATACTTGTCATCTGAGTTGGTTTGTCCTTGCTCAGGTTCCAACTGGTTAATCATCCTTCTGTATCTGGATCTCAGGGTGAGTTGCTGCCTGGCTCTGCAGCATCTGCTGAAATGGTTCAATTTCTAGCAGGATCTGCACTGCTGGCCGAATGCTTGGCACATCTCTCATCTTGCTACATGGTCGCTGCCGCAGTTGTCATACTCCATCCTGGAAGAGAGCGTAGCAGGGCTTGGTTGGCTTCATCTTCTTCTGGCTTCCGGCCACTGCCTATTTGCTGGTCCCGTTTGGACTGCGTCTATGCTCGCACCTTGCTGCTGTGGAGGGGCTAGCTTTCTGCTGTTCTCTTCCGTGGTTTTGTGGAGATGGCCTTTGTGAGTGTTAGTTCATTGTCATGCAGCAGTGCCTTTCTCATGACTTTATCGCAGATGCCGCAGACCATCCTGTCTTTTATCAACTCTTCACAGAGTCATACTGAGGGTTCGCATGAATGAGGTCACATCTTCAACCAACGGGTCAGTCTTATGGCCCCTCACGTGCCTCCTGAGCAGGACTGGACCTGGTGTCACGAACCATGGGGGAATCGAGGAACCATTCGCCGACTTCCTAGGGAAGGCAAACATGCACTTGTGAGGGATGGTGTTTGTGGCAATACAAAGGAGCGAGTGGATGGCATGCAATGCAGCGCGACACTGGCAGGTCTCTGGACTTCAGGGCCAGGAGAACAGCCTTCCAAAGAGTGGTGTTCTCCCGTTCCACCTGCCCATTACCCCTGGGGTTATAACTGGTGGTCCTACTGGTGGTTATTCCTCTGGGGAGAAAGTACTGCCGCAGCTCCTCACTCATGATCGAGGATCCCCGATCACTGTAGATGCAATAAGGGTACCCGAACAGAGTGAAGATACTGCTTAGTGCCTTTATCACAGTGGCCGAGGTCATATCCAGACAGGGGGTGGCAAAAGGGAACCGGGATTATTCGTCAATAATGTTCAAGAAATAAATGTTCCTATTTGATGAGGGAAGGGGGCCCTTGAAATCGACGCTCAGTCATTCAAATGGAAGAGTAGTCTTAATGAGGCATGCTTGTCAGGTCTTTAGAACTGCAGCTTGCATTCTGGTCATGGACCTGACATCCTCGACAGAGCATGGGAGCTGCCAAGTCTTGATGAAGTGGAACCGTCTCGTAACTCCAGGATGGCAAAGGGCTTGGAGATGGTCGAGATGTGTGTTGGCGCACGTCCCCCGGGATAAGACATCAGGCGGATTGTTGAGTTTACCTGGCTGGTACAAGATATCATAATTATAGATGGAGAGCTCGATTCTCCACCTGAAGATCTTGTCATTGTTGATTTTACCCCACTGCTTTGTATTGAACATGAAGGCGACGGCCCGCTGGTACGTCAGCAGGGTAAATAATTTCCCGGACAGGTAGTGACGCCAGTGGTGCACCGCCTCAACAATTGCCTGTGCCTCCTTCTCGACTGAGGAGTGTCGTGTCTCAGGGCCGTGGAGGGTACGGGAAAAAAGGCTACTGACCTGCCTGCCTGTCTGGTTTAGTGTGGCGACCAGTGCAAGGTCGGAAGCATCGCTCTCCACTTGGAAAGGGATGGATTCGTCCACGGCATGCATCATGGCCTGAGCAATGTCCTCTTGAATCTGATGAAAAGCAGCTTGGGCCTCCGCTGATAATGGGAATGTTGTGGACCTAATGAGGGGGTGGGTCTTATCAGTGTAGTTGGGCACCCATTGTGCATAGTAGGAGAATAGCCCCAGGCACCTCTTCAGTGCTTTCAGGGTGTTCGGGACTGGGAGCTTCATTGGGGGCCGCATGCGGTCGGGATCTGGGGCCATGACACCATGTGCCACGACACATCCTAGGAGAGCCAGGCGATTGGTATTAAAGACACACTTGTCTTTATTGTATGTAAGATTGAGGACCTTGCAGTCTGCAGAAATTTAGCTAGGTTAGCGTCGTGGTCCTGCTGATCATGGCCACAGATGGTGACATTATCAAGGTAGGGGAAGGTCGCTGCCAGATTGTTCTCCTCCACCTTCCTGTCCATCACCCTCTGGAATGTGGAGATGCTGTTGGTGACACCAAAGGGAACCCAGATAAAATTAAAGTTTTCCATCAGCCTCAAAACCTGTATAAATTTGGTCACTGGGGTGGAGGGCAAGCTGGTGATAGGCCGACTTAAGGTCAATGGTCGAGAATACATGATATTGCGTGACCTAGTTGACCATGTTGCCTATCTGGGGAAGGGGGTAAGCATCCAGCTGGTGAAGCGATTAATGGTTCGACTGTCGTCAATGACCATTCGTGGCTTGCTCCCTCCCCTGACCACCAGAATCTGGGCTCTTCAGGGGCTGGTACTCGGGGCGATGATCCCCTCCGCCAAGAGTCGCTGAACCTCAGCCTGGATAAATGCCTTGTTCTCAGCATTGTTGCGCCTGCTCTTGGTAGCGATGGGTCGACAATCCAGAGTGAGGTTCGCGAATAGCAATAGAGGGGATACTCGATGGGTGGTGAGACCCCAGACTGGAGCTGGGGACTGGGGGTGGGGGGAGGGGTCCACGAGTTGTAGGTTGCTCACTGTGTGGGATCCGAATGCCATCATCACACTCTTGAACTTGCTTTGAAAGTCCAAGCCCTAGAAGATTGGCACACAGAGTTGGGGCATAACAAGTAGTGAGAAATTATTGTAATACTCATCCCCCACTGTCAGAGATGCAACACAATACCCCCCGATGTCAGTTTAGTGGTCTTTGGCTGCCAGCGATATCGAGCTGCTCATCAGCTAAACTGGGAGTGGGAGTCTACGGGCAACGTCCGGGTGAATAAAACTCTCTGTGCTGCCACTGTCAAATAGGCAGTTCATTTTATGTCCATTCACCTCGATCTGCATCATTGAGTTGGTGATCGGATGAGAGCTGGTCTGATTCAGCATTACAGATGCCAGGATCGGTGCGTCGTCTTCCTCGTTGGTGTGGAGGCTCGATGCACAAGATGGCGGCCTTCATGTTGATCATACAGTCATGGTTGCCAAGGTCGAGGAAGAAGGCAGAAGTGGTGTTGGTGTTGGTGGAGCGGGCTGTGCCTGCGCAAGACCATGCAGAAGGTGGGGCTGTGGCGGGTAAGATGGTGTCCCTCTCTGTGCATATGGGGTCTGTATTGGAACTAGGGCGGGATCAGCCCATCGGCCGTACATGCTGTGCTTCTTTGAGTGGAAGTCTTAGCTTGACATACCCGCAGATAGTGTCCCCTCTTTCCGCAACCTGACCAACTTGTGCCCCTCACGGGACAAAATAGATGTGGGTATTTCACCTGCCCGCAGAAAAAGCAATTTGTGCATTCGGTCACCACTGTCAATGTTGGGTCGCCCATCCCTGATGCCATCTCCCAAGATGGCGGCATTTTTGGCACACAAATGAAGGGCCCGCTTTTGCCCGTGATCAATTCTGCGCTGCGCTGGGCCGAGTCTAGAGTCCTGATTAACTGTATGGCTTACTTCAGTGGCAGCTGGTCTTCTTTGAGGAGACACTGCCGAATGTAATCAGACCTCAATTCCGACACGCAGGCATCCCGGACTAGGTCTTCAATGCACTGGGCCACCGGTACAGGAGCTGTTGAACTACCCCAACAGTCTTTCCCCAGCACAAGCAAGGCACGAATGAATTCTTCGGCTGACTCACCAGGTTGCTGCTTGCAGGAAGCCAGGAGATAACATGAGTAGACATCTTTGATCCTCGATTAATAGAGGGCCCGGAACTCAGCCATCGCCTTGGCATACTTGGCACAGCCCCTGATTGCCTGGAATGCTAACTGGCCGACTCTTGCTTGCATTACCTTGAACTTCTTTTTGTCAAAGTAGCAGGCTCGAGGAAATTACCAAAGCAGCTTATCCACTGCTCATAGAGTCCAGACGCTCCTGGGAGTTAGGGGTCCACTTCCAGTTAATCAGGACACTGCAGTTTCTCCATTACCGGAGAGTTAGCTTCTGTGTATTAAATTGTAGGGCACTACTAGTAATCACAAAGACAAGCTGAGGGAACGATAGGCTTTAATACACAGAAGAACCTTGCTGGCCCAGATCCCAGGATAGGAATGGCGGTAAGGGAAAGGCGGCTCGACCTTTATGGCCCAGGACCCCGAGGGAGGAGCCATAGGGTATGAGTCATCCGTGGGCGAGCCAGCTCCATATTTACAACTACAATGATGACTATATACAATGGAGGAAACATATCACCACAGATAATTACTCACTTTTCACTTGAAGGTCTCGGGTTCAGAATCTGATACCATGATTGTTGATGCATCGAATAACCAGACAACGCAAAGTGGCAGCCTCTTATGAATACTTTACTGTTAAATTCAACAGTACAATGTATAACAGGAGCCCCTGGAAATGGCGTCCACCACCTCCGTCTCTTTTTTTAAAACTAACGCACTTCGCAGGGACTCATGCATGCGCAATAGCATCTTAGCGAGTACAATGGCTGCAGCGGGTGCAGACAGTCAATAGAAGCAACTGATTTCAACAGCTCTTGGCCTGTATTCATTGGAATTTAGGAGAATGAGGAGGAATCTCATTAAAACACTTTGAATGTTGAAAGGTATCAACAAAGTAGATGTAGAATGGTTGTTTCCCTTGGTGGAAGGGTCAAGGACAAGAAGGCACAACTTCAGGACAGAAGAGCATACGCTCAGAACAGAGATGTGGAGGAATTTCTTCAGCCAGAGGGTGGTAAATCTATGGAATTTGTTACTGCAGGCAGTTGTGGAGGCCAAGTCATTGGGTGTATTTAAGACAGAGATTGATGGATTCTTGATTAGTCAGGGCATCAAAGATTATGAGGAGAAGGCTGGGCCTTGGGGCTGAGTGAGGAAATGGATCAGCTTATGATTAAATAATTAAATGGTGGGGCAGTCTAGATGGGCTGAATAGCCTAGCTTTGCTCATATGAGGTCAGTGCTGGGAGCTAGGCTTGCAATCCCCTTATTTCCATTCTTTTTATTTCCCTGTACCACACCTGCCCATCAGTTCTTCTTTGATTCTTTTTGCTGTTTACCTCTGCTTCAATCAATTTATAGTCATAAATTACTTACCAGCGTAGCTTTGGGATTTGGAGGAAAATGGAGCACCCGGAGAAAATTCACATGGTCACAGAAAGAACACACAAACATGCAAACAGTTCCTGAGATTGGGAGTGAACCAACATCCCTAGAACTATGGGACATCACTTGTGTTACTGTACAACCGTGTGATTTGTTGGTTTGGTGAACAATTTATTAACTTCACAACTGTCCATGATGTGTTAGAATAGTTTGAACTTTAATGCAGAGCCATCATACAAAAATGGAAAGACTCTGATTCTCCTACATTATTTCAATGGCTTTCTCATGTAATGTCTTTCTTAAATTCAGAAAAAAATCAGAAGTCGGACGTTAGATACAACGACGTTAGATACAACGACTAAATTTGAAGAAACATGGAAACCATTTATTGATGAATTTCATGGGATATAACTGGCGTTATTCTACGAATTAACTCATCCTTTCCAGATGTAATATAATTCTTGCCGGTTTTGTTATCTGAGCCAGCTCTTCAGCGCTTGACGTCCTGTTTTGCGGAAACTGCCAAAATGTTTGGCCTGGAAGTCAGCCTGAAGAAAACTGAGGTCTTCCATCAGCCAGCTCCCCACCATGACTACAAGCCCCCCCACATCTCCATCGGGCACACAAAATTCAAAACGGTCAACCAGTTTACCTATCTCGGCTGCACCATTTCATCAGATGCAAGGATCAACAACGAGATAGACAACAGACTCGCCAAGGCAAATAGCGCCTTTGGAAGACTACACAAAAGAGTCTGGAAAAACAACCAACTGAAAAACATCACAAAGATAAGTGTATACAGAGCCGTTGTCATACCCACACTCCTGTTCGGCTCCGAATCATGGGTCCTCTACTGGCATCACCTACGGCTCCTAGAACACTTCCACCAGCGTTGTCTCCGCTCCATCCTCAACATTCATTGGAGCGCTTTCATCCCTAACGTCAAAGTACTCGAGATGGCAGAGGTCGACAGCATCGAGTCCACGCTGCTGAAGATCCAGCTGCGCTGGGTGGGTCACGTCTCCAGAATGGAGGACCATCGCCTTCCCAAGATCGTGTTCTATGGCGAGCTCTCCACTGGCCACCGTGACAGAGGTGCACCAAAGAAAAGGTACAAGGACTGCCTAAACAAATCTCTTGGTGCCTGCCACATTGACCACCGCCAGTGGGCTGATATCGCCTCCAACTGTGCATCTTGGCGCCTCACAGTTCGGCGGGCAGCAACCTCCTTTGAAGAAGACCGCAGAGCCCACCTCATTGACAAAAGGCAAAGGAGGAAAAACCCAACACCCAACCCCAACCAACCAATTTTCCCCTGCAACCGCTGCAACCGTGTCTGCCTGTCCCGCATCGGACTTGTCAGCCACAAACAAGCCTGCAGCTGACGTGGACATTTACCCCCTCCATAAATCTTCGTCCGCGAAGCCAAGCCAAAGAAAGAAGAGGTGTAGACCTGAGCGATGTATTTGATGGATTCTCGGGGCAGGCCGCTCAGTTTTTTTTTCTTTATTTTATATATATATATGTGTGTGTGTGTGTGTGTGTGTGTGTGTGTGTGTGTGTGTGTGTGTGTGTGTGTGTGTGTGTGTGTGTGTGTGTGTGTGTGTGTGTGTGTGTGTGTGTGTGTATTAGTAGATTAATTGAGGATTTTTATATATAAAATTAACATTCTTTCTTTATCTCTGTTTTCTTTGCTAGGAGAATTATTTCTAATACGTCACATGTTCACTCTTTGGAATTTATATCTGATACTTCCACTGTGTGTAGACTTGAACATTCCATTTTAATTGTGTTATTTCTATTCTCCTAATGCTGCGTATATTATGAAATATTAATAAAATGAATGAAAAAGAACTTTAATGCACTTTGGGAGTGTTGTGAGAGTGGATTGTTTTTGTCCGACATTTTGATCAGTGGCATGTTGACTCTTACTCGTCTTGGATCAACTACAAATGTCTAATTAATGTCACCTCACCACACCCAAGAACAAATAAAATATGGGATTGAGTGATAAAGTAAGACAGAGACCCAACCCCTAGCCAGTTTCATGCCAACTACAGAGAATACAAAGGGCCTTTGAGTCATCAAAATGCTGAGACTTTGCAGCAAGTTTTAACAAGAGGAGGGTGCATGGTGAGCCATTGCCTCAGACCCACATCCCCAAGGTTGTGCTGAAGCAGGACTAGGCTTAGAGTGTAGAATCCTTAAACCCCACAGAAAGTGAAACAAGGCCCTAATCGTATTTAACGGCTGGAATAAATTTTGACCATGATCATTGGGTTTTAAATGTAGACATGCAGCTCGATAACAGGCCATTTCAGCCCATGGGTCCGTGCCGAATCATTTACACCCAATTAACCTACACCCCTGCTACGTTTCGTATGGTGGGCGGAAACCGGAGACTCCAGAAAAACTCACGCAGTCATGGGGAGAACATACAAACTCCTAATAGACTGTGCAGGATTTGTTCCCTGGTCTCGATCGCTGGCACTGTAAAGACATTGTGTTACCGGATTTGAACCCCGGTCTCAATCGCTGGCACTGTAAAGACATTGTGTTAACTGCTACTCAAACTGTGGTTTGGTGGTGGAGAAGCAACGCTGGTGCAGTCGCCGCTGAGAATCACCAGAAGACACACTGGAGCATTGGTGGTGGACTGAGCAGGAGGAGATGGCAGATTCTGGATGAATGGCCTGGCAGTGACTGTGGAAAGGTCGCCTACTCTGGGATTTGCCCCCTGTCACACATCTGAACTCTAACTGACATCTGCCTGTCCCAACAGCGTGATTTCCCTGAACGAATGATGCTTACAATCAGCACAGAATTCACCTAGCACAAAATGCATGAGTACTCTAGTGATCAACCATCTTGGTTATTTTCTTTCCAAGACCTGATCAACCTTCCCATCCTCAGCTGCCCTTGAGAAGATGGCAGTCGGATGAGGGTACTGTCTGTACTGACAATAACCACAAAAGCAATGTGAGCATAAGACAGCTTTAATGAACTAATATGTACACTAAGAGGTCTTGTCTCTCTGCAAGACAAACCTGGAAGGCTAGACTGTAGCTCTGGACTGCTTTATATACAAGATCACCGGGCTGACCCCTGGTGACCTAGTGGTGTAATTACATATCGCCACACCGTTAAAGTCTTGTGAGAGAGACATTTATAGGATTTAGACCCAGTGATGATGAGAGGATAGAATATAATTCCAGAACAGGATGGCTTGCAAAATAAAAGTGCATCCTTCCTGATATGAGAGGTTGTGAGTTCGGAGCTGTTCTGATAGAGTTTCTCAATGGCTTTTAATACCAAATTCAGACTGGTAACTTTTGTAAAACTACTACACGGTTAGCATAGGGCTTAGCGCATCATTGTTACAGCACCAGCGATCAGGACCAGGGTTCGAATCCCACGCTGTCTGGTAAGGAGTTTGTACTTTCTCCCCATGTCTGTGTGGTTTTCCCTGGGGATCTGGTTTCTTCCCACCGTTCAAAATGTACCAGGGATGAAGATTAATTGGGTGTAATTGGGCGCTACAGTCTTGTGGGCTGAAATGGCCTATTACCATGCTGTATGTCTAAATTTAAAATCAACCACTTTACCTGCTTTTGAGTGGATTTGTGCATGGAAGCTTGAAATTAAACTAAAGTGCACACACTGTTTAATTACCATCCTATTTAGCAGATCTAACAAGATTTTTTTGTTTTGTTGAAATTTAACATTATAGATGAAATGTTTGTCATGAAGTGAATATGATAATTTATTTTTTAAATGTAGGCTGCATCACTCTGGTGAATTCGGGAAAGCTGCCAATGCTTAGTACAAGAGAAAAAACTCCAGAGGGCTGTAAACTGGGCCTGCAACATCAGAGCACCAGCCTTCACTCCATCAAGGGCATCTACATGAGGCGGTGTCTTAAAAAAGCAGCCTCTTCAAGGACCCCACCACCCAGGCCCTGCCCTCTTCACTTGGCTACCCTCGGGGAAAAGGTACAGGAGCCTAAAGACGAGTACTCAGCGGCACAAGGACAGCTTCTTCCCCTCTGCCATCAGATTCCTGAACCTTCAATGAACCATGGACAATATCTCACTTTGACTTTTTTAAAAATTATTTTTATTTATTTTTTGTAAGGTGGTTTATATGAAGGTTTGCTCTGTGATGCTCCTGCAAAGCAAATTTCATGACTTGTTCATGACAATAAATTCTGATTCTGATTCTTAACAGATAGATCTTAAAAACATCAATCAGATGTTCGAATCAGGGGTAGGGGGGTGGCGGAGAAGGTCAACTTGGATGTCTGGAACTCGGGATCACTGCTCGACTGGGCAGGAAGTCATGGGGCTGTGGAGCATTCGCTGTGGCAAGAAGAAGCAGCATCAGAGAGAGGGTGGGATCCACAGACATTTAAGTTATGGAAAGGACTCTCTTGTTTCTGTCTCTCTCGACTTAATAATGATGCTGGACTAGTGGCCTCTCTTTGTGTCCCTTTACAGTGCAAGCAAAAAAAACTAATGCTGCCTGTTTTTTATCACACGCATTTGCGTACACACACACACACACACACACACACACACACACACACACACACACACACACAGACTCATGCACCCACACACACCACCACACACACAAACACACAGAAACACACAGAGACACACACACCATGCACAATCCCCCTCCACACACACACACACACACAGAAACCAAACACAAATCTACCCCACACACACACACACCACACACAATCCTCCCCGCACACACACACCATGCACAATCCCCCCTCCACACACACACACGCCACGCACAATCCCCCCACACACACACCATGCACAATCCCCCCTCCACACACACACACACACACACACACACACACACACACATACCCACACACACATCACACACATACACACACCACACACATATCTCCTGTCCACACACACACACACCACGCACAATCCTCCCATCCACACACACACACCATGCACAATCCCCCCTCCAGACACACACTTGCACACACGCCATGCACAATCCCCCACACACACTCGCACACACACACCATCCACAATCCTCCTGCCCACACACACCCACACCATGCACAATCCCCCCACACACACCCACACACACACACCATGTACAATCCCCCAACACACACACAAACACCACACACAATCTTCCCCACCCACACAAACACTACCCACAATACCCCCTCCACACACACACACATCACACACACACCAACACACACATCACACACATACACACATCACACACCATGCACAATCTTCCCATCCTCCCACACACACACACACACACTCACACACAAACAAACACAGACTCATGCACCCACACACACCACCACACACACACAAACACACAGAAACACACAGAGACACACACACAATGCACAATCCCCCTCCACACACACACACACAGAAACCAAACACAAATCTCCCCCACACACACACACACCACACACAATCCTCCCCCCACACACACACCATGCACAATCCCCCCTCCACACACACACACGCCACGCACAATCCCCCCACACACACACCATGCACAATCCCCCCTCCACACACACACACATACCCACACACACACATCACACATATACACACACATATACACACATACACACACCACACACAATTCTCCTGTCCACATACACACACACCATGCACAATTCCCCCTCCAGACACACACTTGCACACACACCATGCACAATCCCCCACACACACTCGCACACACACACCATGCACAATCCTCCTGCCCACACACACCCACACCATGCACAATCCCCCCACACACACACCACGTACAATCCCCCAACACACACACAAACACCACACACAATCTTCCCCACCCACACAAACACTACCCACAATACCCCCTCCACACACACACATCACACACACACCAACACACACATCACACACATACACACATCACACACCATGCACAATCTTCCCATCCTCCCACACACACCCACACACACACACCAAGCACAAATCTCCCCCACACACCCACACACCACACACAATCCTCCCCCCCCACACACAGACCATGCACAATCCCCCCTCCACACACACACACACCCACACATGCACACACATCACACAATCTACCCCCATACACAGCACACACAATCCCCCTCCAGATACACACATGCACACACACACATATCACACACATACACACACACCCACACACACACACACAATCCCCCCACACACACTCGCACACACACACCATGCACAATCCTTCTGCCCACACACACCCACACCATGCACTATTCCCCCACACACACACCCCCACACACACACCACGTACAATCCCCCAACACACACAAACACCATGCACAATCTTACCCCCTCACACACACCACCCACAATCCCCCCTCCACACACACACATTCACACACACACACCCACACACACACATCACACACATACACACACATCAGGCACAATACTCCCGTCCACACACATGCATGCGCGCATACACTCACACTGTGCACACACCATGCACAATCCTCCTGTCCACACTCACACACACACACACACACACACACACACACACACACACACACACACACACACACACACAAGTTATTTTCTATTTTGCACAAATTTCATTACTAAATTAAACTGCAGGTATCACTATATCATTTTAGTAAAAACATAATTAAAGTCTTAATTACAAAATCAAGCTCTCACTATTATTCCACATTTAAATATTGCAGATAATGGAATTTAAGAAAAAACTGGTTCAATCAGACGATTCTAATGATGTTTCTGTGCCAGCTTTTTAATTCAGAGATGTTAGCCAAGGACATTCAGTGTCTCTTCAATGGCGAGTCTGTTTTGATACCTGGCTCTCACAAAGGTCAGTCAACTGGAATGGCAATAAGAATTTGACTGCAAGTTCACTGAGTTCTGGATCTTTAATCGGGAAAACAGCTAAATAATGCAGTTTGAATTTTTAATTTCAGGCTCTAATCATTTGACAAATGCAGGGAGTTGCCCACTAAATGTGGCAACGTGGGTCACAACCCATTACTTTC
Organism: Narcine bancroftii; assembly: GCF_036971445.1. NCBI lineage: Eukaryota > Metazoa > Chordata > Chondrichthyes > Torpediniformes > Narcinidae > Narcine > Narcine bancroftii. The sequence goes on along the minus strand of NC_091480.1, from coordinate 42,306,722 downwards.
CTATCTGTGGATCAGAATTAAAAGGGAAATACTCCTTGAATTTTTTGGAGAGCTGATTTTAGATGAGATTGTAGTGGCAGCTACACTGCTACTGAAAGAACACACACAACCAGACAGGTTGAGCTCAGTGAGCAGATTAGTTTATTGCAGGCTGCTGGGCTGCACTTATACTCCCAGCCAGGACTTGGCTGAGAACCACGCTGGAGGGCGCTGACGTCACCTGGGCGTCATGTGGTCCCCCAGAGTGAGGTTCTGAGCCCCGTGCTGGGAGGAAGGGAACACCCCCAATGGCACCATTTTGGCCGGCTGCCATGCCACGTGGCTTACAAGCAGAGCTGGTTCACCTGCCAAGTGATGAACCCTCCCCGCCACCCCCCCCAGAACTGGCGCCAATGTCTTTTTTCACCGGGCGGCCTCACTTCTTGGGCTGGGCTATGACCATGGGCTCAGTGGAATCGAGGTTGACTGGCTTCTGCCTGTCCACGGTAAATAGCTCCTGCCTGCCACCAATGCCCAGCGTGAACGTGGACCTGGAACGCTGTACAACCCTGTATGGCCCCTCGTACGGTCACTGCAGAGGTGCTGCGGTTGGGCTCCACGGAACGAAACTGTACTTAACAGAAAGCAGTTCGCCGGGAACGTGAGGCGAGCAGGTGCCGTGCCTGGGCGGTGGTGGGGGTTCGAACAAGTCCAAGCGTGCCCTGAGGTGAGGAAGTAATTCATACGGCGACTGTGCTGGGGATTGAGAGGTGCGTTGATGAACTCACCAGGTAGTGGCAGCGGCGCACCGTAGACCAACTCAGCTGATGACACCTGCAGGTCTTACTTGGGAGTGGAGCGGATGCCCAGGAACACCCAAGGCAGTTCATCTGCCCAGTCGGGACTGGTGAGGCGAGCCATGAGTGCCCACTTAAAGTGGCGGTGCAGACGTTCGACCAGTCCATTGGCTTGCGGGTGGTAGGCGAACCTGTTGGTGAGCTGTGCCCAGAGCGCAGATGTGAACTGGGTGCCCCGATCGCTGGTGAGGTGACCTGGGATGCCGAACCGGGCGACCCAACCATGCAACAGTGCTCAGTAGCAGGAGTCGGTGGAGGCATCTGGCATCGGGATCGCCTCAGGCCAGCGAGGGGTGCAGTCCACCATCATAAACAGGTAATGGTTGTCCCGGGAAACGGGTAAGGGCCCGATCATGTCCACGTGAATGTGGCTGAACCATTCCTGGATGTGCTCGAACTCCTGTACAGGCACCTTGGTATGCCTGTGCACCTTGGATGTCTGACAATGAGTACATGTTCTGGCCCAGCCCGCAATCTGCTTCCGCAGCCCAATCCATACGAACTGTTCTGCTACTATCTGGACCGTGGACCTGATAGACGGATGTGAAAGGTCATGGATGTGATGGAAGACCTGCCTGCGCCACTGCTGGGGAACCATTGGTCGTAGGGAGCCCATGGAGATATCGCACAGGATGGTGCCTTTGCCACTCGAAGTTGGGAGCTCTCGGAACCGCAGACCCATGATGGCAGTCTTGAAAGCCCTCATCCCCTCATCAGACTTCTGGTCCCAGATGAGCTGGTCGAAGTCGAGGCCGGGCGTCAGTGCGCAGATGGCCAGTCTCAAGAGTGCATTGGTGACCACATTGTCCTTCCCCGCCTTGTGCCGAATGTTCGGTGGTAAACTCCAAAATGAAGGAGAGGTGATGCTGCTGGCGGGCCGACCAAGGATCCTTTGCCATCACGAGTGCCTAGGTGAGGGGTTTGTGGTCGGTGAAGATGGTAAAAGATCTCTCCTCCAAACAATAATGGAAATGCCGCACCGCCAGGTATATGCCCAGTAACTCGCGGTCGAAGGCAGTATACTTGCGTTCTGGCAGACGGAGCAGGCAGCTGAAGAATGTCAGCGGCTTCCAATATCCATTCACCTACTGCTCCAGGACGACATTGACGGCTGTGGCAGAGGCATTGGCAGAGAGTGTCATATGCAGGTTGGTGTGCGGGTGGTCGAACATGGTGACCTTTGTGAAGGTTTCCTTGGTGGCCTCGAATACAGTGCAGGCTTCTGGATTCCAAGCGAGCGTTTTGTGATTGGCTGCGATGAGGGCAAATAGCGGCTGCATGATGTGCGCAGCTCCCGGGATGAAGCAGTTGTAAAAGTTGACCATACCCGCGAACTCCTGCAGCCCCTTGAGACTGTCTGGGCATGGGAACTCCCTGATAATGGCGACTTTTGCAGTGACGGGCATGGTTCCTTCGGCCGTGATGGTATGGCCCAGGAATTGCATGGACTCTTTTCGAAACTGGCACTTGGTCGGGTTGATGGTAAGGCCGAAATCGGCCAACCGGAAGAAAAGGACCCGTAGGTGGGCCTTGTGTGGTGCCTGGTCCTTGCTGGCGACGAGGATGTCATTCAAATAAATAAAGACGAAATCCAAGTCCCTGTGCACAGAGTCCATGAGGCGCTGGAAGGTCTGAGTGGAGTTCTTGAGCCCGAATGGCATGTGCAGGAATTCGAACAAGCCAAAGTGGGTGATAATGGCCGTCTTGGGTATGTCCTCAGGGTGCACCGGGATCTGGTGATATCCGTGCACCAGGTCAACCTTGGAGAAAACCCTCGCACCGTGCAGGTTGGCCGTAAAGTCTTGGATGTGAGGGATGAGGTAACGGTCAGGAACTGCTGCCTCATTGAGCCGTTGATAGTCTCCACAGGGACACCAGCCACCAGAGGCTTTCGGGACCAGGTGGAGTGGCGAGGCCCATGGGCTGTTGGACCACTGAAAGATCCCCAGTTCCAACAGGTGCAAAACCTCCTCCTTCGCCACCTGGAGCTTGTCAGGCAGGAACCGGCGTGCCTTGGCGTGAACCGGTGGGCCTTGGGTGGGGATGTGGTGGAACACCCTATGACACAGCGAGGCAGCAAAGAACTATGGCTTGAGGAGTGTCGGGAACTCATCCAGGATTCACTAGAACTCGTTTCTGGGCATGCTGATCGTGGCCATCTGCAGTTGCTCCGAGCGGGAGGTGTCGAGGCAAACGGCCTGGAAGGTACCTCAAATGTCCACCAGAACCCCATGTGCGAGGAGGAAGTCTGCACCCAGGATGGCAGTCAGGAGGGATGAGACAGTGAACCTCCATGCAAAATTTCATTGACCGATCTGGAAGTGGACTGTCTTTTCTCCATACATCCAGATTTTTGTCACGTTGGCCATATGGAGGGGAGGTCCACGAAGTCGGTTCCTGGACTCGATGGCTGTGGCCGGGATGATGCTGATCTGGAGTCCAGTGTCAACGATGAACCATCGGCCGATGACTGACTCCCACAGGTAGAGGAGGCTGTGTCCTTGGCCAGCTGCTGCAGCCATTAACAATGGCCAGCCTGGTCATTTCCCTGGAATGAGCAGGGCTGATGACACTTCCGAGCCTTGGCTCGCCAGCGCTGGTGGTAGAAACAGAGGCCTGGAGCAGATGCTGAGGCCTTGGTTATGCTCTTGGGGGGCCCTGTAGGGGCCGGATGCTCTATTGCAGCACTAGGGGCAGGCTTGGTATGGTCGTGCCTGTGCCTCGTTACCTGCTGGACTACTGAGCCCTCTGGGAATCATCCGAGCCATAGCTCTTGGGCCTTCTGGGTGACCTTCCTCGGGTCGGAGAAGCTCTCCTGGACCAGCAGCGGCCGGACATCCCCAGGCATATGGTCGAGGAAGATGCGCTTGAAGAATGGGTGTTGTGCTCACCCATGAGCGTGAGCATCTCATCCATCAGCTCCATCGGGGACCTGTCCCCCAGGGCGTCGAGGTGCAGTATCCGAGCGGCACGCTGGTGTCTGGATAGTCCGAGGGATCTGGTAAGCACTCGCTTGATGGTCTCGTATTTGTCTTTGGTGGGTGGGTGCGGAACGAGGTGCAACACGCGTTGGTGGTGGCCTGGTCCAGGGCAGCGACCACATGGTAGAATTTGGTTGTGTTGGACGAAATCTGGCGAAGGTGAAACTGAGCCTCTGCGTGACCGAACCAGGTCTCCGGCTTCTGAACCCAGAATTCAGGCAGTTTCATGGCTATAGCACTGATCCTAGGCTCGTTCGTGATGGGTTCAAAGACATTTGAGTCAGTTGGGGTCACCATTTGTAGCAGCAGCTACACTGCTACTGAAAGAACACACACAACCAGATGGGTTGAGCTCAGTGAGCAGAACTGATTTATTGCAGGCTACTGGGCTGGACTTATACTCCCAGAGGACACCCAGGCGTCAAGTGGTCCCCCAGTGCGGGCTTCTGAGCCCTGTGCTGGGAGGAAGGGAACCCCCCCCGACGGCGCCATTTTGGCCGGCTGCCCCGCCGGGTGGCTTACAAGCGGGGCCGGTTCGCCTGCCTAGTGGTGAGCCGCCACAGGATGATACTATTTTGCTTTGGTGAGTGAGATTGACTTGTTGCTGTCATCAGGCAAAAGGTACATTGGACTCTTTCTTTTCAAATTTTAAACTTCTTTTAAAAGCTATGTTCAGATCTGCCATTTCCAACAGTCTGGATACACTACTCTGCACAGTCAGATTTAGATGATTGAAGTGATGTCAGGCGGGCCAGCTTGGTGAGTCATTGTAAATCCTGAAAGTGTTCCATCACAGTTACAGATTGTGGTGTGACCACTGTATAGCTATTAGCCCTTTCTGTATGTATGTATTGTATGGACTGGTCCATCCCCTGCACCTGTGACTCCTCACCTCAGAAATCTCATAAAGGCTGTTGCGTCCAAACTCCTCCCTCAGTGCCTGCCTTAGAAGCAGGCCAGCAACCTATGAGATGTGCTAATGTCTTAAGGTGATTAAAGCCTATTGATCATGACTCTGGTTGATCTATAGTGCAAGACAGATCTGAGTCCTGGCTCAGTGTTTCACCAGAGGATAGTCACCACACCTGCAGGAGAAGTAGCTGATCGTGTTCAGGGCCAGTTCTTCACAAAGTAGCACAGATACAGGAATGGGAAATGTTAGTCCCTACCATGAGGACATCTCTGGAGACAATTTGTTGGCTCTCACTCCCTCTCCACGAAGGATGCGATGTGTTGTCTGAGCACAGAAACAACAAGCATCACTCTAGCCACCAGATCAACCACCTGTTAATTTTGGCACTCTATCAGTGGAGTCCATGACCTGTCAGGTATTGAGCAGAGCCCAGAATGTTCAGCTCCTGTGGTAATTTGCAACATGATTTCACAGCAATATAAACCTTCACAAAAGGCCCCTTTAGACCAGAATACTACATGTAAACCACAGCATTCCGAATTTCAATCAGCAGGACGGCAAATGAGCGTTATGTGTTCACTGCTTCTTCAACAGGGATTCAATGCCCTCTGCAAAATCAATGATTTGACCTGAAATGGTATCATTTGACAAACGAGTGTAACAAATTTTCTTGACGGCTGTGTCACCAAAACCTGAGCACCCAACGTTGAAAGCATATTGGATGTGGTGAAATACATTTGGGAATGTGCTGGACAGGAGATAACAGGCTCTGAACATACAGCGCCTTCAGGTATCATCATGGACGCATAAAATTTTCAGTGCCTGTTCCTTTAAATTTAGGGGGTGATGACAAATTGCTTTGAAAGGTTTATCAGCATCTAACTCACCCCACACACAACAAAATAAGGTTTTGAGAATTCTTGTTCCCTCTCAAGATAAACCCATATTTTATTAATACAGCGATGCACCATCAGTAACTCCAACAGACTGGAAATTATGTAAAACTGATGGGCGTTTATTCCTTATAGAATGGAGCCACGTCCCTGCTGGCTGACTGCCCTGAACTGGGGAGGGGGCTGTGGAACAGTCCCCTTTATTCAAGTCTGTGGGAGGAGCCACAGGTCCAGTTGGTCAGAGGCCATGCCCAGACGGTTAAATAGACAACCAGTGATGACCACATTCACCCCTTGTTCAGCGGGTGAAGAGCATCTGAGTTACATAATTTAATCTTTTGGGTGGTCTGATCTGTCGCTGTGACCGTCATAGGGTCGGCTGTGGCTACACCGCTATGATGGGGTCCTGGACAGTCTGGGGCACCTGTCTGCAGTCGTCAGCGTTGGTTGGGTGGATGTGTGGCGATGAGTCTGGCACGTCATCCATTGGGGCTGGGGTTGGATGCCATGAGCCTGGTGTATTGTGGGTGACAATAGGTGAGGGGGGTGCAGGGTGTTCGGTAATAGTCTCCGGAACCCCTGAGGGTGCCAGGTCCCTAATAGAGACTGTGCCCTCGTGCCCATCAGGGAACGCTACAAAGGCATATTGGGGCTTGGCGTGGAGGAGGTGGACCCTCTCGACCAGTGGGTCGGACTTGTGGTTCCTCACGTGCTTCTGGAGTAGGAACAGTCCTGGGGTCATCAGCCAGGCTGGGAGCACGGTCCCTGTTAAAGACTTCCTGGGGAAGGAAAACGTTCTTTCACGTGGAGTGACATTGATGACGGTACCTAGGAGTGATCTGATGGAGGGGAATGTCTCAGGCAGAACATCTTGCCAGTGGGAGACTGAAAGGCCCCCAGGGCTAGGAGGATGGCCTTCCAGATAGTGGCATTCTCCCTTTCCACCTACATCTTCCCTCAGGGGTTGTAGCTGGTGGTTCTGCTCATGACGATGCTTCTGGCCAGTGGGTACTGGCACAGCTCATCACTCATAAAGGAACCCCCCCTCCCCTAGATACTATGGATATAGCAGGGGAACCCAAACAGAGTGAAGAGGCTTCGTAGGGCCTTGATGATGGTGGCAGCTCTCATGTCCGGGCAGGGGATGGCGGACGGAAAATGTGATATCCGCTGATGATGCAGAGAAGTACACTTTGCGGTCAGAGGAGGGGAGGGGACCTTTGAAATCGATGCTCAGATGTTCAAAGGGGTGAGTGGCCTTTACTAGCTGCGCTTTGTCTGATTGCCAGAAGTGCAGTTTACACTCTGCATGGACCTGGCAGTCTCTGGTCATGGTCCTGATCTCCTTGATGGAGTATGGCAGATAAAGTGGAAGAACCTGGTGACTCCAGGGTGGCAGAGGTCGCTGTGGAGGGTTTGCAATCAGCCTATTTGTGCACTGGCACATGTTCTGCAGGATAGAGCATCTGGGGGCTCATTGAGTTTCCCGGGTCGGTACGAGATATCATAATTATAGGTGGAAAGTTCAATTCTCCACCTCAATATCTTGTCGTTTTTGATTTTACCTCGCTGCTGGTTGTTGAACATGAAAGCCACTGATCATTGGTCAATCAGCAAGGTAAATTGATTGCTGGTTAGTTCACGTCTCCAGTGCCGTACTGCCTCAACAATGACTTGAGCCCTTTCTCAACAGAGGTGTGTTGAATTTCGGGGCCCTGGAGGAAATGGGAAAAGAAGGCAAAGGTTCTGCCCACCTGGTTAAGTGTGGCAGGCAGGGCAAAGTCAGATGGATCGCTCTCCACCTAGAACAGGATAGATTCATCCACAGCATGCATCATAGCCTTGGCAATGTCTGCCTTGATGCGGATGAAAGCTGCACGGGATTCTGTTGCCAGGGGAAAGGAGGCAGATTTAACGAGGGGGTGGGCCTTGTCCGCATAATTGGGGACCCACTGGGCATAGAAGGAGAAGAAACCCAGGCACCTTTTCAGGGTTTTGAGGCGGTGGGGAAGAGGGAGTTCGAAAACCGGATGCATGCGATTGGGGTCGGGAACGATGACCCCGTTCTCCACGATGCAGCCAAGGATGGTTGTGCGAAAAAATGCATTTAGCCTTATTGTACATGGAGTGAAGGAGTTTGGAGGTTGGTGTCATGGTCCTGCAGGTCATGGTCACAAATGGTGACGTTGTCCAGATACGGGAACGTGGCCTGCAGCTCATATTGGTCTACCATTCGGTCCATCTCCCACTGAAAGATCCCATTGGTGGCATGGAAGGGCACCCACAAGAAATGATAGAGATGGCCATCCACCTCAAAAACAGTATATTGGCAGTCCTCTGGGCAGTTGGGGAGCTGGTAGTATGCTGACTTTAGGTTGATGGTGGAGAAAATCCAATATTGAGCATTTTAGTTTACCATATTGGATATGCATCAAACAGCATGTATCTGTTAATGGTCTGACTGTCGTTGATGGCTTGTGGTCTCCAAGGGCTGGTGCTGGCTTCGATGATCCCCTCATTGAGTAGTCGCTGCACCTCCAAACCTAATAGAGGCCCTGTCCCTGGCACTGTCCCGCCTACTTTTAGTGGCAATGGGTTTACAGCTGGAGGTGAGGTTCACGAACAAAGGTGAATTGAGAGTCCACAGGTCAGGAACTGCTGGGTCTCGAAGATGGTGGCATCCAAGATGGCTGTCCCCATGGTCTACACGTGACACTGTTGGATTTGGGTGACTTGAACTTACTTTTGCATAATACCCTTGCTTCCCACAGTTGGAGCAGACTGTTTCTTTCACCATGTCGCGTTTCCTCGGGTGCTTGCTCAGGCCACAGAAGTACCATTTTGGGTGCTCACATTGTACAGTGGCCATGGTTGGATCACTGGTTGTGCATGACAGAGGCGGTGCGACCCAAGATGGCGGTGACCAGAACAACCATGAGGCAGCCGAGTAGGCTTCCATATTCTGGAGGGACACCTCCAGCATGCCTGACAATTTGACCGCCATCTGCAAATTGAGCTCACTTTGCTCCAAAAGTCTCTTATGGATGTCGTTGGACCTGATGCCTGATACATATGTGTCTCTAATCAGGTCTTCTGTGTTCTCTGTGGCCATCAGGACCTTACAGTGGCAGGCCTGTCTGAGAGCTTGCAGGGCCCAGAGGTACTCAGCGCTCGATTCCCCAGGTCGCTGTCTAAGGCTGCCCAGGAGGTGTCTCACATAGACTTTTTTTTACCAGGTATTGGCCTTTCAGATTGTCCTTCATCTCCAGGTCCCTGATCATTGAGTACACCAGGGGCCCGACCCGGGAGTGTGATACCTGCAGCTTGTAATTCTCTGATTGGACGATGGCAGACGGTACCCGCAAGAATGTTTCAAAACAATGCAGCCAGATCTCAAAGTTGGTGGAGGCTTCAGGTGATTGAGTTGTCAATTTCCAAATTCTCAAGCTTCAGGATCTGCTCCATTGTCAAAATTATTGTATCGCTGTGAAGTCAGAGGGTAGTTGGGCAGAGAGATTGGAGGAAAATATGTGATTGGGTTTAATTAACGGCCTTAGATATTCCTGTGAACTCCAATATACAGGGCCCTCCATAATGTTTGAGGGAAAGACTTTTTTCTCCTTTATTTGCCCCCGTGCTCCACAGTTTTCTATTAGTAATCAAACAATTCACATGTGATTAAAGTGCACATTCCAGATTTTATTCAAGGTTATTTATATACATTTTGGTTTGACCATGTAGATATTACAGTACTTGTCTATACACTCTAATAATTGAGATATTTGGCTTCACAGGTGTTCATGAGTACTCAGGTATGTTTAATTGCCTCAGTGGTGCAGGTATAAGAGAGCAAGGGTTGTTTCTAAGCTTTTGATCTTCCTTGGAACCTGTATTACCATTTTTTAATGAGGAGTAGAGTTGTGCCAATGAAAGTCAAAGAAGCTGTCAAACAAGAATAAAACAGTAAAAGACGTTGCCCAAATCTTAGGATGACCAAAATCAACTGTTTAGAACATCATTAAGAAGAAAGAGTGTACTGGTGAGCTCAGTAATCGCAAATGGACTGGTATTCCAAGGAAGACTCCACTACTGATGATAGAAAAATTCTCATCATAATGAAGAAATATCCCCAAATGCCTGTCCGACAGATCAGAAACACTCTTCAGGAGGTAGGTGTGAAAGTGTTAATGACTACTGTCCACAGAAGAATTCATGAACAGAAATAGAGAGCCAATACTCTAAGATGCAAACCACTAGTTGGCCACAGAAACAGGGTGGCCAGGTTACAGTTTACCAAGAAGTATTTAAAAGAGCCTGCAGAATTCTGGAAAAAAATGACTTGTGGCCAGATGAGACCAAGATTAACCTGTATCAAAATGATGACAAGAGCAAAATGTGGAGGAATAAAGGAACTGCCCAAGATCCAAAGTATATCACCTCATCAGTGAAATATGGCCTGGGCATGTACGGTTGCCACAGGTACTGGTGCATTTATCTATATTGGTCGTAGCTGCTGATGGCAGAAGCAAAATGAATTCTGAGGTTTATAGAAATATCTGATCAAGTTCGAGCAAATACCTCCAAACTCATTGGACGACAGCAAGACAATGATCCCAAACATACTGCTAAAGCAACAAAGGAACTTTTCAAAACTAAAAAATGGAAAATTATTGAATGGCCAAGTCAGTCACCTGATCTAAATCTAATACACCGTGCCTTCCATATACTGAAGAGAAAACTTAAGGGGACAAGCCCCTGAATCAGGCAGGAGCTAAAGATGGCTGCAATAGAGGCCTGGCAGAGCATCACCTGAGAAGATACTCAGCAGCTGGTAATATCTATGAATCACAGACTTCAAGCAGGCATTGCATGCAAGGGATATGGAACGAAGTACTAAACATGACAACTTTAATATGCAAACCATGCCCAAATATTATGGTGCCCTGAAATGAGGGGATGATGTATTAAAAAGTCCTGTAATTTCTACATGGTCATACCAAAATGCATACAAATGTCCTTTAATAAAATCTGGAATGTGCACTTTAATCCCATGTGAATTGTTTTATTACAAATTTAAAACTGAAGTACAGGAACAAAGAAAGGAAAATAATGCCTTTGTCCCAAATATTATGGAGGACACTGTAGGTCTGCTACGCCAAGCAGAAAGGATGACATTTGCAACTCTGGAAGTTTATTGGTGGAATCAACGATAGTCTGGATAGTGAGCAGCCACTACCCTGCGGTGACCTATTCATGCTCAAAGGTACCAATGATCCAGCAAGTCAATCCTGTACACAAAGACAAGATCTTCTCGCAATCAGTGCAACAGCAAGTAGTCATTCCTTTTAATCTGTGAGAGCAAAATGGGGATGATCAGGGACAATTTCAGGGTCATGTCTTCAAGGTCACTGAAGGGCTTTCAGCCAAGGTTGGGGCTACCTATCCACCATAGTTCAGCTTCCCCTGCCTTTTCCATATCCTGTTCCCACACTCCCTGCCCCATTCCTCCTCGTAACGCATTGCACACATAGGCTCCAGTAGAGGGTTTCACCCCTTCCCAATAACTGTATCTACAGCAAGCTAGGGAGGAGGTGGGGGGGGGGGGGTGGGGGAGGTAAAGACCCACCAGAAAGGAAGAGGATAACTTTACCTCTTCTCTCACTCTCCATCAGATGATGCATTGCCTTCTCTGACACATCTGTATCAATGGCATTAACCTCGAGACTACAAACACAGGAGAGACCATGTGTTAAACAGAAAGACTTTGCGAGCCATTTATTGCCAATCAATCACTGTTGTCAGGCATGAAAGACAGCAGCCAGTTTGCACACTATGACTCTCCAGGAACACCATATCGGAGGGTGGGGAAGAGTTAACAAAAATGCTGATCTGGAGTTATGAGTAGATTCGACTAGATGAGGACAGCAGATTTCTTTCCTAAAGGATGTAAATGAACCATCTGGATTGTTATGACAATAGGGTAGTTTCATGGTCCATGTGTTCCATTCTTCTTTTTATTACAGATTTATTTCATTAACTGAATTTAAATTCCCAGCTGCCATGAAGGGATTTGAACTCATGTCCCGTGGTTGATCCTCTTGGCCTTTATGCTATTGACCGTGAAGTGGGTCAGGATGTCTTGCAGTGAGTGAAAATTCTTTTACTTCTAATTGATAACCTGCTTGATAAAGTTGCTTGTGTGACTGAAAGAAGCAAAATCAGAATTTATTGTCATGAACATGTTGCGGCATCATCACTAATAGCGCTAATAGCGCTAATAGCGCCACAAATTACATTTAAAAAATAAATGAGTGCATATGAAGAGAAACTTTGATCATGTCTGTGGGTCATTCTTCATTCAGAAGCCTAATGGCGGAGGGGAACAAGCTGTTTTTGTATCTTCGGATGCTTGTCTTCAGCCTCCTGTACTTCCTTCCTGATGGTAGCAGTGAGAAGAGGACATGGTCTGGGGGGTGAGGGATCCTTGAGGATCAAGGTTGTTTTCTTAAGGCACCGCCTCTTGTATAGGTCATCAAAGCAGAGAATATTGAAGCCTGAGATGGTGCTGGCTGAGTTCACAACTCTGTAGCTTTTTCCTGTCCTGTGCATTGGCACCACTATACCGGACAGTGATGCAGCCAGTCAGAATGCTCTCCACGTAGGAATTTGCAAGGGTCTTTGGTGACGTATCAGATCTCTTCAACCTTCTTATGAAGTACAGCCGCTGGCGAGCCTTCTTCTTGATTGCATCGACATGGAGGCTCCAGGATAGATCTTCAGAGATGTTGACACCATAAATTTGAAGTTCTTACACTCGAGGAGGACTGGCTCGTGTTCTCTTGATTTCCCTCTTATGAAGTCCATGATCAGTTCCTAAGTTTTGCTAACGTTGAGCGTCAGGTTGTTGAGGTGACACCATTCAACAAGTTGATCCACTCCCTCCTGTACGCTTCCTTATTGGTGATTCTGCCCACGACCCTGGTGTCTTCAGAAAATTTGTCAACGGCATTTGAATTGTGCCTGGCCACACAGTCATGGGTGTAGAGTGAGTAGATAGTTTAAAAGAGCCTGAAGCATCAGGAAGAGTTTTGTAGTCTTCTCTAGTCCAATGAGCATTAAGGTGGTGCAGCCATGTCACCTGAATGATAGATACCAGACTAATCACTTATCAATGTTTTAGCAATGTCTTTCAGCTTGACATAACACACACTAATTAGATGTCGAATGTGATGAATCTTTAATAAATTCTGTTTGGATTTTTTTGTAACTGTTCCTGCTGACCTTTCCATCCCATCATCTTGAATTAAATGACTGCAATTAAATTCATGCGCTGAAACTCTCTCTGATCCAAAGAAGTTGATTAATGCAAGATTTTTCATTACCTGCTATTTCATGGTTGCCGCATAGGGGCAGGGCCAATACACTGAAGAATATCGATGAACTCATAGATCTACGTCTAGAGTTCCCTGCAAGTGGTAAAGAAGGCATTTGGCATGCTTACCTTTGTGTGTGGGGAGTTAGAATGTCAGAGTTGGAACATTGTGTTGCGACTTCACAAAGCAGCGGTTTGGTCCTCTTAGAGAATTGTGTGCTGTTCTGGTCACCACGCTATGGGAAAGATGGGATGGTGCTGTAAGTTCGCAAGGATTGGAGGACTTTAGCTATGGGGAGAAGTTGGCTAGGCTGTGCTTGTTTTCCATAGAGCAAAGGAGGCTGTGGCGCAGCCTGAAAAGGTACATAAGCATATGAAAGGCATTGATAGGGTAGAGAGTGGCAATCATGTAAGGACTATCAAGAACATAAGCACATCGTCTAAAAGTGAGAGGAAAGAGGTTTAAAGAGGGTCTGAGATGTAGATCTTTTGAACGGAGAACGGTTGATATCTGAACACCGTCTGGGGATGTGGTTGAATTAAGATACAATAATTACACTTAAGAGGCATTTAAACAGACACAAATAGGCATAGAATTCTATATTTCTAATGCAGGCAAATGGGGTTTGTGTAAATGGCATACAAGGTGACATGGCCAGGGGCACACAAGGGGTATGCTTGCTTCTGTGCTGTACAACTTGAGGGACCGCTAGGGGCAAGGTGAAGCGAGACCTCGTAACACAGCCCCTGAAAATGAGACTGTCCATTTAAAAGCGAGATCAGAGGATGGGAATCCTTTGAGTAAGCGGTGTTACCGTGATGAAGGCAGTTGGTAGTGGGTGGTAAGGTAGTGAGGGGGAGGGGGAACTTGTGGCGACCACTTGCTGTGTGTGGTGGGCAGTGCAAGGGAACGCCAGCTGCTTTTAGTCAGGTCACATCCTGCTGGTACAAATGCCCAGCGCATCCATCTGTAGCAATTACTGTAACACTGCTCCTAGACAGGTACTGGTCACTGATTAATTTCCCCTCAGAATTGCAGTTTAAGCAGATTCCTAATGCATTTAAATATTGAAGAACTGTGGTACATGGTTCTTTAGCCAACTGACAGTTAACTCAGTGCTAGGTTGTGTCCTGCTGTAATCGCCAAGCTCATTTCTCGAGCCAGAATGCATTTGTCCCTAACTTTAAATGACAAACAATCATAGGAAAGTCTTTAACTAAAACATAGGCTCTGCCTGCAAACCATTGCTGCACTCAGACCCCAACACTGTCTGTGCATGCATCCAACCAGCAGGTGTTAGGGTGGTCATAGCTTACCATATATTACCATATAAATAAATTTACATATATATATATATATATATAGCTATACACACACAGTAGGTTTGCATTTGTTGTTTTTGTGGTAATATATGGTAACCTATGACCATGACCTCCTTTGGAATGCCCACCCCAACACCTACTGATACATCCAAAACTTCCCAAATGATTAAGTTCAGCCAGCGCAGCAAATTAATTCCTGTGTGCAGCGCACAGAATGTGACGCTACTGTATATCCCAAGTGTGCAGTTTTATGCGGTCTTTCTTAGCACAAGACCAGGGGAAAACAAGAGAACAGGAGCGGGGTACTGGAGAAGGTGTCAAATCTCCAGGATGCTGAATCTCTCCAGGAGACATTCACTTGCTCCTCAAAACTGGGACAGAGTAAGTTGACTTGCTATCCATGAAGTGAGAGGTAGGCAAGATTACAAAATCCAGTGTGAGGGCGGATAGTCCAAGATTAGAGGGCGTGGGTTTAAGGTGAGGAGTTAGAGGTTTAAAGGAGATTTGATGGGGAACTTTTGTTTCATAGAAGATGGTTAGGATGCCGAACGTGCAGCCTGTGGAACAGGCTCTCTCACAATGTTGAAGAAGCACCTGAATGAAAAGCAAATGAATCGCCAAATACTAACAAGCTGGTAAAAGGGATGAGATTCAATAGGTTATTGTTAGCCAGCGTGGTCATGATGGGCCAAAGGGCCTGCTTTATAATTATATGTAGCGCCCCCCCCAGCTCTGCCATCGTCATTCAATACTATCAACCCCAACCTGCCTCTCACATCATCTCCTCACATTGCTCTCGGGTTCCCTAATCTTTCAAAAATATATCTGCTTCATCGTTGGTTTCCCGTGATCAACTACCCCTCCCACCCTCCTCAAAGGAGAGAATCTCAGAGAGTTATCACCCTCTATGATTCTGCTAGATCACCTTGAGTTTGAGTTGCATGATAACATCCCACCGAGGTGAGGGTGTCACCGAGCCACAATTTATGACTCATCCCTTATTGCTCCCATTATGATGGTTCTTGAACAGACAAAATTCTTATGGTTAACATCCACCCTCAGTGCCTCTAAGAGGGAGCTCTGGGATCTGAGATTGAGAGATTGAATAAGATTTGTTTGAATTCACTGGAGGTTTGATAAATGAGAGGTGATCTAACGGATTGGTTGGAAGATTCCAGAAGGGTTGACAGGAGGAATGCTGAAAAACACCTTCTGTATGTTAGATGAACAAGAAATGAGGGAAATAGTCATAGGGGCAGAGTTTTCCAGCACATAAACATGTCCATGCCAAACAAGTTGATCACCTGAGCCAGTCCCATCCATTGATCTGTCTGAATTTAATTTTAAACGTTGCATTTTTACCCACAACTACCTCTGCCTCTGGCAGACAATTTCATAAACCACTTCCTCCACGTAAAAAATGTGAACCCTTAGACATTTTTTCCCTTCAACTTCGATCTATGCCCCCTTGACTCCCCTCTCCTGGGGAAAAAGAATCAATCACTATTTACCTTATGTATCCTCTCATGGTTTTATAAACCATTACAACGTTCCCCTCACCCCCACTCCCACCCTCCTTCACTAGGTAGAGAAACCTCAGGGAAGCACAGTTAGCATAGGGTTTAGCACCAGTGACTGGATTCAAATCCAGCCCTGTCTGTAAGGAGTTTACATGTTCTCCCCTGTCTGTGTAGGTTTCTTCTGGGCACTCTGGTTTCCTCCCACCCTTCAAAACATGCCGGAGTTGTAAGTTTAGATAGGCAAGGCAGCTATTGCATCCTCCTCCTGGTTAATGAAGTTATCTGAATGATAGGCCAGCACACAAGTACTCATGTGCCATCATTTCACCAAGGTGGCACCCCAGTCTAAGGAGTAGGTGGTGCCCTTGAAGTACGTGGAACAAACCTTAGCATCCAAACTTGAGGAACAAGTCCTTAGATGACAGATTATGGTCAATTGCAGTTACTCCTGCCAGATCTGCCGTGAATCAATCCTGTTAATGTATGATGGTCAGAATCAGAATTTATTGTCATGAACAAGACACAAAATTTGTAGTTTTGCAGCAGCGTCACAGAGCAAACATTTATATAAACCACCTTACAGAAATAAATAAAAAGAGTGCATGAAAAGTCATTGATTATTCAGGAATCTGATGGCAGTGGGGAAGAAGCTGTCCTTGTGCTTATTTTTCAGCTCCTGTACCTTTTTCCCAAGGGTAGTAGAGTGAAGAGGGTGTGGCCTGGGTGGTGGGGGACCTTGAGGAGATAGCAATGGTTCTCAACCTTTATCTTTCCATCCCTGTGGATGGAAAGAGTTTGAAAACCACTGTTTTAATTGTACCTCATTGATTCATTCATAACTCCAAAGGAAATGGGCCAATGACAATTGTTCTCAAGCAAAATATTTCAGTAACAATTGGGTCTAGAGCAGTGGTTTTTAACTTTCCATTCCCACTCACATCCTACCTTACAGAGCACCGATGGCATGGGGGTTACTTAAAGTGACGTGTGAGTGGACAGAAAAAGATCGAAAGCTACTGTAATAGAGGTTTATTTTTAAGACACCGCCTCTTGTCGAAGTCCTTGATGGAGTGCAGGATGTCCACTGTCCAAAGAAGGGCTTTCTCCTCACAATGATCATGTGGTAGTCAATGCAATCAAACTGTCAAAGGCAAATGTATTCCATAAAATAGTGGGTGTATAATTGAAAGGGAAATTCATTTCTGGCAGTTGATGAGCAATTGAATGTTTTTGAACTTTAAAGTGTTAAATCCAATTAATTCAAACTGCAATTTATTAGAAATACTTCTGGCCTTGAAAAAGAATGTATTTTCAAAGTAGGCAGTGATATTTTTCAATTACATGTGGGACTCAGCGAATACTATTTTATCCAAGTCACTCCATCTCAAAATGAATTCTATTCACCAAGGTGACATCGTGCCTCTTTATTGGATTCATACAGAAGTGGATGACAATTTACCAAAGGATCTCTTTACATTAGCTCTGCCTGGTATTCTGATTTAGCTGGAGTACTGGCTGCAAAATGCAGTCCACTGAATGTAGAGTCTATCCAGGTCCTTGATCAGTGAGTGTAGACACCATCTGGATGGTGGGTCAGTTGAGTTAGACATCATCTGGGCCATGGGTCAGTGAGTGTAGACACTGTCTGGGCTGTAGGTCAGTGTAGATACCGTCTGAGTCGTGGGTCAGTGAATGTAGACATTATCTGGCCCATAGGTCGGTGTGGTCACCATTTGGGCCGTGAGTCGGGGTAGTCACCTTTTGGGCTGTGGAATGGTGTACACACTGTTTGGGCAGTGGGTCAGTGTAGGCACCATCTGTCTAGGCCGTGGGTCAGTGAGTGTAGACCGTCTGGGCTATGGGTCAGTGTGGACACCATCTGGGTCGTGGCTCTAGGTCAATGTAGACACCACCTGGGCCATGAGTCAGTGTAGACACTGTCTGGGACCTGGATAGGTCAGTGTACATACTGTCTCGGTCACGGTCATGGTCACATCCACACACTCATGAGTACAAGACATACACACACACCTGCACGTGCCCAGGTGCACACAGTTTGAGGACATGGCAGATGCTATATTTCTCCATTATTTTCAATACCATGCCCAGCACAGCAAGATCATGGATCAAATTGCTTATTGATGAGGCACAGTCTTGAGGATTGAAGCCTGCTGAAGAGATGTGAGTATGCGGATCTGGATATTTGGTTCTTATCAGAATGATTGATCTATTCTCTAAGAAGCATCCTTCTAAAAGGTGAGTAGAGGAGAAAATAGAGAGGCAATTACAGGTGGAAGATACTTTATTTCCTGGTTGTCTTGGTGGAGCTGAGAATGTCAGAGCAGCATATTGTGATCCCTGTATTGAGTTCCTCATCTAATGATGCTGAGGCTTCTCTGCCAGCAGATGCAGTTTGCAAAGGCTAAACACTCCTCAATGCCTCTTCCTCGGAGACGCGAACCAGTCAGCCTTCTTCTTCTTTTGCAACTGTAAATTGATCAAAGGAAAAAATAAATTGGTTCAGTCTCTCAAGCAAAATATAATTCCTGCAGATCTACGTGTCGGTTGAACAAATTTCATTGCTCATTGTGCAGCAGAATTTAGTATGGATGTTATGCGTCTGGCCAATCAGCCAAGAGGTGTGAGGAGGGATGCCATATGACAGTCACTGGGTTCTGGGGCACCCAAACACTCATAATTTCCATGCCAGCCCTTTGGATCCCACCATGAACTGAAGGGGAACTTCTCCAACAGGGACAAAAAGAGCATATCTTCGTAGCAGGGACTCGGGGACATAAATGAGGAGTGTAAGGGTTCACCTCCATTATCCTCACAAGTCACAGCCCCATCTTGTAGTGTGAATAAAAGCTCTCACAACTGGAGGGGAAATGTACGCTTTTATTAGTGTAACTGAGGGTAGGGTCTTACAGTGTTCTTCAGAAGGGCTTAGGCAGGAAACCAGGGTTATATATGGGTAGATTGGGGTGGAGCCAGGAGGCGGGCCCAGCCATCAGTATCACACACCACCAGTGAATCACAGTTCACTGTATTTACCCCTTCCTGCAGAATTTAGGGTCTGTGGATTAAGATAGAGAACATACATTCAGAAAAAAAATTAAAAATATACAATTATGTACAGATTTAAGCATTCTAGGGGTTTGGAGATCCTGGTGAAATGCCTAAGCATGGAAGGGCCTTGGGCTCCTTGGGTCTCCTGGTGAGGGAGGAGTGGTGGGTGGGGTCTCTAGCTCAATGGGGAAGGGGGATGCATTTCCCTCCTGAACCGGATCCCCTGACTGGGGGGTGCTGAGAATGAGTTCCATGGCTCACAGGGCCCTTGAGGCACAGACCCTCTGATCCAGTGAGTGCCAGATCCCTAATGGAGACGGAGTCCTCCCTGTCATCTAGGTACTCCACATAAGTGTACGTGGGATTGAGTGGAGCAGTTTCACCCTTTCCACCAGGGGGTCAGTCTTGCTTCCTGAGAAGGACCGGACCAAGAGTGGTGACCCAGGTTGGGAGTATACTTCCCAATGCTGACTGTCTCTCAAAATTGAATAGGAGCTCGTGAGGTGTTGGTTGCAGTACGTAGTAGCGACTGGATGGAATGGAGTGCCATAGGGAGGACTTCCTGCTATGGTGAGTCTGGAAAGCCTTTTGACTTCAGAGCCAGTTTGACAGCCTTCCAGACTGTGGCATTTTCCTTTTCAACCTGCCCGTTCCTCCGTCCTGCTGCATGCCAGCAGGTACTGACGTAGTTCGTCACTCATAAAGGATGAGCCCCGCCCGGTTGCTATGTATATAGCTAGGAATGGGAAGCGGGAGTACTCATCAATGACAGAGATGAAGAAGGTGTTCATGTTCATGGAGGGGAGACATCCATACAAATTGACTCTGAGTTGTTCAAAGGACCTGGATGACTTGATCAGGTGCACCTTTGTGGGGCGATAGAAGTGCGGCTTGCACTCCATGCATACCTGACAAGACCTGGTCATTTCCCTGACGTCTTCCATGGAGTAGGGCAGATTGCGC
This sequence comes from Narcine bancroftii, assembly GCF_036971445.1. Lineage (NCBI taxonomy): Eukaryota > Metazoa > Chordata > Chondrichthyes > Torpediniformes > Narcinidae > Narcine > Narcine bancroftii. Next base: position 42,286,852 of record NC_091480.1, on the reverse strand, counting down.
ACCTTGACAAAATGAACCATGTGGGTAACCCCTGTATGGCAGAGCTCACAGTATGAGCCCCTGTATGCAGAGACCACAGTTGGCCGGTGTGTGCAGAGGCACAGCTTCCTCTGGATAAGGCATCTGGAGGGACATTAAGGGCTCCTGGCCAATAGGCGATGTCATAATTATAGGTGGAGTGTTCGATCCTCCACCTAGCAATCTTGTCATTTTTGATTTTTCCCCTCTTGACATATTAAATATGAATGTGACTGAGCGCCGGTCAGCGAGGAGCATAAATTTCTTACCAGCCAGGTAGTGTCTCCAGTGCCTCAAGGCTTCTACAATGGCTTGAGCCTCCTTTTCCACCGATGGGTTCCGGAGCTCATGGCCTTGTAATATCCGAGAAAAGAATGCAAATGACCTGCCCACCTGGTTGAGGGTAGTGGCTAGGACTACGTCCGAAATGTCACTTTCCACTTGGAAAGGTACATTCTCATCCACAGCATGCATGGCAGCTTTTGCAATGTGGTTCCACAGGTAGTTGGGCTTCAGCCGAGAGGGGGAAGTTAGTGGCTTTTAAGAGTGGGTGAACCTTATCAGTGAATTGAGAGATCCACTGGGCATAATATGAGAAAAACCCCAGGCATCTCCTCAAAGCTTTCATGGTCCTGGGAACAGGGAGCTCTAAGAGGGGTGCATCCTTTTGGGATGGGGGGCAATGATGCCATTCGCCACCACATAGCCAGATGTTTAGTCTTGAACACACACTTGTCAGAGTTATAAGTGAGGTTCAGGGCTTTTGCTGTGTGGAGAAAACTCTGCAGATTAGCGTCATGGTCTTCCATGATATGGCCATAGATGGTGATGTTATAGAGGTAGGGGAAGGTAGCCTTCAACCCTTATTCATCCACCATTCTGTCCATCTGCCTCTGGAAGATAGAAACCCCGTTAGTAATACCGAAAGGGACCCTCCGGGATTGACAGAGATGACCGTTAGCCTCAAATGCCATATATGGACAGTCCTCGGAATGGATCGGCAGCTGGTGATAGGCAGCTTTCAGGTCAATGATCGAAGAGAATTGATACTGTGCTATATAATTCACCATGTCCACAGTTCGAGGGAGGGGGTATGCGTCCAGGAGCATGTACCAATTAATTGTTTAACTATAATCAACAAACCAGGACTTGTTTTCTCCTTTAACCACCACCACTTGCGCTCTCCACAGACTGGTGCTAGGTGCTAGGTCCTGCAGACGTTGTGTCTCAGACTGTATGAAATCTCGGTCTACTGTGCTGTACCTCCTGCTCTTGGTAGCAATGGGCTTGCAGTTAGAGGACAGATTCAGGAAGAGAGGAATGGGGTCAATATTCAGTGTGGAGAGGCTGCATGTGGGTTCTGATTTTAGAGGCCCTCCGTTCTGAACCATTATAGAGAGGAGGGGACCAGAAAACTCCAAGGTCATGCTTTTAAGGTGACACAGGTAGTCCAGACCCAACACCGGAGCACAAAATTCATCAAGAACATACAGATAAACGTACTATATAATGTTGTTGAATACGTGTAGAGTGTGACTGAGACGCAAAGAATATGCAGTAATTGAAAGGATACATCTTCAGGTTGTATTCTTGCACAGTCCGTGAGACTATGAAGCTTTCAGTAGAGCCTGTGTTGATTAGGCATTTAGTGGAGTGTCCATTAACCTTCACAGTCACTATGGTGTTGCTGAGCTCGTGAGGTCTGTCCTGATCTAGGACCATCAAGGCCAGGAACCCAGAGACTCCATGCTCCTCACTCGAGTGGCCCCCGCCATCCTGGGTTGCCCTGCGTAGGTAAGATGGCGTTGACCTCGTGGCATGGAAAAATGGCCACCCTCCTTCCTCCTCTGACGATGATGGTGCCAAGTTTGAATTTGAGTCACAGAAAGATGGCCATCAAGCCTTTTTGCATTGTTCCCTCACTTCCAATGCCATCCTCTGTCAATGTGTAGCACGGCAAGTGAGTTCAGGTGAGTTCAGGGCAGAGGATTTGGGGCTGGAATCAGATCTGGGAGTGGTGCAGACCATGGACTTCCCTGTGCTTCCCCTCGCAGCAAACCCTCGCTCAATGCCCTTTCTTGCTACAGCTGAAACACACTGAGTCTTTAGCCGGGCAATGAGATCGGTGGTGCTGGCTCTTGCTGCAGAAAAAGCCCTCTCTTGTACAGTAGCGCTCACTAGAACAGGAAGTGGCAGTCGTTAGGGCAGGGGTAGTGGGAACAGCTGGTCCTTGGAAGGGGTCACCTGGGTGGGCAAGCTCACTAGCTTTGAGGTAGTTATTCTCAAGCTTGGCCTGTTCCAACAATTCAGCCAGTTCAACGTCCTTCTTACCCAGTCTCAAGCTTTCACTGCCTCATGTACTTCCAGCAGACCCCCACAATTAGAGTGTCCCAGATCTGTTGTTTCTCATGAATGCTGCCCGTAGCCGCTTTGTACCTGCACTTCTTGGTAAGCGTTCACAGATCCAACAGGTAGTCATCGATGGTTTCTCCTGGCCGTTGGCGACGTAGAACGTCAGTGCCTCATTAGGACCTTGTTCTGCGACTTAATTTAATGAGCCTTCAATACCTTGATAGCAGTGTCATATGTAGTGCAGTCCCTGATAACTGCATACCCTTTCATTCTTACCCTCAAAACGAGTGCAGACCTCCTGAGTTCATCAGTGTGGAAGACATCTCTGGTCATGTTCAAGTAGGCATGGAAACAGTCTAGCCAGTACGTGAACTCCTCAGCCGTGTCGGGGGCCAGAGGGTCCATCAGCAGTATACCTGGCTTGAGTAGTGCCCCCATCGTTAGGGAATAAGCTAATAAAATTGTAGCGTGAATAAAAGCTCTCACAACTGGAAGGAGAACAAACATTTTTATTAGATTATAACTGAGGTCTCACAGTGGTCTTCAGAGGGGCTCAGGGTTTCGGCAGGAAACCAAGGTTATGTATGGGTAGATGGGAGCGGAGTCAGGAATCAGAGCCAGCCTTCAGTATAACATTCCACTAGTGAATCTCAGTTCACTGAACACCTCTCCATAAAATTCCACTCTGCAATCTTTCATCCCTTTTGCCTTCCTCTTCTGCACAGATCCCAGCACTAACAAAGCAAAGGACCTTCTTCCTTTGAAAACTTCTTCCCTCCTCCCTACTTTTTTTATTCAGACACGTGCCTTCTTTTTCCTCACACCTTGCTGAAGGTATAAGTGTTGACTACATATCTTTGCTTCCTCTGGATGCTTCTGGTCCAGCTCTGTTTCTCCATTAATTTTGTCCTTTTATTACAATCACAGCATCTGCAGAGATTCCTGAATCCCCTTTCATCAACTGTACAGAAAGCAATTACTCTGTTCAGTTCAGATGGCCCTTTTACACTGCCCTTAAAAGATGGGAAATAACTGCCTTTTTGAGGCCCTGATAGCTCAGCGGTTAGAGCATTGGCCTTGTAAACCAGGGGTTGTGAGTTCGGTCCTTGCTGGCCCCTCATTTCTGTGAGGGGCACTGGACAAAGTGGTGACCCTCTGTCTTCCTTATGGTAGACAAAAGTTAAAGCATTTCATGTATTACATGGCAATAATGGAACCTTTACCTTTAACCACTTCACTTACCTGTGTCATTTTCATCCCAGTAATTACCCGGCAAAGTAGGTAGTATTAGAGCCAATGCGTTTCACTTTGGCTCATGTGTAAAAGGCATAGCTGCCTTCCCGGGACACCAACTTTTGCTCCAGAAGGCCGAGTTCCTATGTAAAAGGTTGCACTAACCCAGCTTTTCTTGGTTCAGTGTGAATCAAGCCAAGCTGGCTTTAAAGTCGGGTTGTTCACAAGCCAATTAAATGGGATAACTGGGTAAAAGGGGCAAGAGTTTCCATCCACTGATTGTGTCAGGTGCTCCCTATCCTCCAATCTTTCTGTCTTCCAATCAAACAGGGTGTTCGCAATGGGACAAGTTAGAGGGCATTTACTCTGAAAGAAATTCACACATCTCCGGGGTGTGTAATGGCTCAGTAGTGGGAGTCTTATTTTGTATTTAATCATTCTGACCCTGCCAGGGAATGTTTGATGGGATAGTGTTAAGGAAGTCATGTTCTGTATCCAACCCACTTTTCTTTCAGGACAGCATAGAGGGAGTTTTACTCTGCGCCTAACCACATTTTCTCTGGTGTGTCAATGTTTGATGGATCAATGTTGAGGGAATTTGCTCTGTAATTAACCCACACAGTACATCTCTTGGGAGTATATGATGGGATAGTGTAGAGTGAGCTTCAATCTGTATCCAACCCATGCTCTCCCTGCTCTGGAAGTGTTTGATGACAAGTAGCGAGAGACTTGCTCGCAATAAATCTTTTTCACACTTGCTAACTCTGGATGCCAAAACATCTATACTAATCCATTCTAGGGATGCTGACATCTTTCATCTTGACGAGCTTAAAAAACATTTAAAATTTTGGTTGAAAAATGGAAGGGGAAGTATATAAATATAAAAATATCCATTTAATGTGATGTGGAGATATGGTTATAAAAGCAAGAAGAAGCATTAAATCTCATCTACTCTAGTCATAAAACTCAAAATATTGCACAATTTTGCCATGACTTAAATTTCTTGAAAGACATCATATTAAAATGGAAGATCATTCAAACCTTACCTCAGAATTCTGACGACCTTAATATTTCCTGCAATAACAATGCGGATAGACTGGAAGAGAAACACATTTGTTCTTCGCTTCACATCTTGTGAAATAACCAGGCTGTCTGGATAGTCACCATTTATTGGAGGAAAAACGACATAA